>NW_025940754.1:135341-408206 GCF_000764305.2 Hyalella azteca
GATCTTGAGACACTCCTGGTGATTTGGGATCTTGAGACACTCCTGGTGAATTGGGATCTTGGGACACTCCGGATGATTTTGGATCTCTAGATACTCCTGGTGATTTGGGATCTTGAGACACTCCTGGTGATTTGGGATCTTGAGACACTCCTGATAATTTTGGATCTCTAGACACTCCTGGTGATTTGGGATCTTGAGACACTCCTGGTGATTTGGGATCTTGAGACACTCCTGATGATTTTGGATCTTGAGACACTCCTGGTGATTTGGGATCTCTAGACACTCCTGGTGATTTGGGATCTCTAGACACTCCTGGTGATTTGGGATCTTGAGACACTCCTGGTGATTTGGGATCTTGAGACACTCCTGGTGATTTGGGATCTTGAGACACTCCTGATGATTTTAGATCTTGAGACACTCCTAGTGATTTGAGGTAAATTTTTACGGAAAATTTATGTCTTTATAATATTTTGGCTATATGTGGCCCCATCATTAAGGCCACAATAATTACTGGAATTTGATTAAATTGAAAGATGAAAATTTTTTTATTGTGACGATTTAACGGAACTGGGGTCATCGTTATTACAGGGATAATTTCTTTCAGATAATTTTAGTGTATCTAATAAATATGGTTATTTTAGAAAAAAATCAATAACCTCCCCAATAAAAACAATAACCTTACGATTCACAATTCACTTTCTTTATCAATACCACTACATTCACTACATCTACAATCGTCCACAACTCATTCGAATACGATAAATTTTGTATCAAAGTTTTGTATCGACTTTCTGATTCAATTTATTTAAACGTATAAACTTCACGCATCAGCGGATTAAGACCAGCTTAAAGCTTAAGGCGAAACAACCCGTTGTTGAGGTCAATAGAACTGTAATATACTCCGTTTTGTACAGTAAGGCGCACAAGTGATGTACACATTGTACAGGTTACTTGTTGATAAATTTCCCTGGCTGTCTCTGGTAACACGTAGTGTTCATTTACAAACAAGCGATGCAGCACCGCCTGGTCTTCTCAAGACGTTGTCTTTGATGGAGATCATAGGCGGCGTATTGGTGGCCGAGGAATACATGATAGTTGGCCGGCCCTTAGCCCGGTAGCGAGCTAGAGCAGCCCAGGCATGTTGATCTATGGCTTAGACAGGGTATCAATTAAGGCGTAATTGAAGAGAATCCCTAACTATGCAACGTCCTGCTTACGAACATGCTACCTAAGCCACCAGGTTGTCTGCTCTTTCCTGGAAATTTCCCTTCAGAGAATGTTTGTGTCATGTTTCTATTAAATTGTATGGTTTAATAGTTAAATACACTGAGGATGAGGGTATCAAACAAGCATTCTGTGTGGGAGATTGGTTAAAGTGTGAGAGATTGGTTAAAAAGAATTTCACGTGGAGGAAATGATGTAACAATAAGATTTTGGAGAAGGAGCATTATTAAAAAAATAGCGTACAAAAATTTCAGCCTTTCAAAAATCCGAAAATCGTCAACATTTGTCGGAGCGCAGAAAAATTCTAAATTAAGGTCTAAACGGTGAATCTTATGCAGAATAGACGTTTTATTATTATTTATATTGTAGCGAGAAATTTCTCTGTTGATAATCGAAACATGATAAATGATTGAGAACGCACATCAAGTCTGCCGGAAATGTACCTTATCTTGTACCTTATCTCCCCCGGGACACTGAGTTGTGCCAGGGCCGCTTGTCCGTAGCGCAAGCGCGCCTCGAGTTCCTCAAACGCGATCGACTTCATCGGCTGGCATCGACATTAGCGCCCCTCGTGAGGGTAAAGTAATGGGTTGGGGGAATTAATAGGCAATGCAAGGGAGGAAAGTAATAGGCAATGCCAGGGTAAGAACTAATAGGTGATGCCAGGGAGGGAAGTAATAGGCAAGTGTGAAGAAAAGGGCCTGTAGAAGTATTCTGTATAATAGAAACTATTTCCAAGTCCTGCCGAGTAACAGCAATAACGCATTAAATACGAAGCGGGGTTCTGCAAAATGTTCAAAGCTTTGAAATTTAATTCATCATACTGGCACTCTCAAATAAGTATCATTTAGATGTTATAACTTCAGTACAGGAAAGAGTTTAACGGTAAAAAGAAAAAGTTTAAGTAACCACCTTTTTAACGCGTGCGGTATCCACATCACACCCATTTATTAGTGCGCTGAATATGAATGTCTTTAAATAAATTTCTCCGCATTGCCTCGCAACTCAAAAATTCCCAATTAAGTCTAGAGTGCAAACTTGCAAACAAAATATTTCCTCAAAAATTTCGAGTTTCAAAGAAATTTAGAAGAGATAAATGATATTATAGCGCCGCTGCCGGAGCGGCGCGCGTGGTGCAAACTTTTTATGGGTGTTTATGCAGTTGCGGACTTGGCGAAAATTGTATGCAAATCTAATTTAGCTCGTGAGTAAAGTTACGAAGCTCAGTAGTTTCGAGAATAATTTTAACCCTAATGACAAATTAACGAACGAAAAAGTGCTTACTAATTATTTGTTATTTATGCTTTCTATTCGCAAACGCTTACTTGACAAAAATTACGAGACATTTTACTTCAGATAAAGATTAAGGTTTATTGAAATGGTGATGTCTACCTAAAATAACCATAAAGTATATTCAAGTCATAGTTTTGCATTCAGAATTCTGGAACAAAATACTGACTACACTAATATTTAAGTAGCCGGAAATTCTTAATTAATTTTCATGATACGCGTAGGCCCTCGTTTAAATTTATTTCAAATTAATTCATTTACATGTGATCAAGTTGCAAAATGAGGTTCGAATTGATCCCAATACTTATATGATGGGTTGGTCACTTACACGTTGATGCATGATATGGATAATAAATCATCGTATAGTGAATGCGATCTTCTATTTAGCTTGTGATAAGTTTTTAGCTGAATCGTCAACTTTTGCAGTCGATTCTTTCTGATTCTTCCAAGCGTAATTGAGACGGAATAGGACCCCCAGGGCTATAATAGAAGGCGGGTCAATTCGTCTGATGAAAGCCACCGCCAACTCCGTGTATTTCTTAAAACGCTACTATTAGCTCAGCAGGTATCGCGTACGCTGACTTTTTATCTTCCTAATCGAAACGTTTTCTGTGACGGAAACAAAGTTACGATGCAAACAGGCCGTGTTTGCAGTCGCCTATCAGGTGAGCGCGCTACGAACCTCTTTACCCAGGACTGAGGCAAACAAGATCTAGCGATACTCACCTTTCGTCACTGACATCGAATACCCTAGAGGGCAGGGATTGTCTTGTGTACTCACCATGAAGACTCCCCATGAAGGTTGGTCTCTGATATTTAAGAATTCTGCAAGCACAAACCTCTTTATATAAAATTATTTGAACCTGAACCTCATAATCCCGCAAACACAAACCTCGTTATATAAAATTACTTCAACCTGAACCTCATAATCCTGAATTCGTTTGCAGATTTTCGAACTAAAAAGTATTCATATCAGAGAGACCATCAATCACACATTTTGTTTTGAAGAAATTGTTTTTAGGACAAGAAAATATGCATTAAGAAAATTTTAATTGTCCATCGTTTGATAAATTTAAATCTAAAAACTGGTAGGAGCCACCGGTCAGCTTATGAATAATGTGATTTGTGTTAACAAAATTTTACTCTCCCAGCTTTTACAACGATGTGAAATTTGGTGTGGGTGTGTGTTTCAAATCTGGAAAAATAAATACGAAGCGCGTATCCAAGATAATTATCAAGTCAAGATGTATTCCTAGACATAAAATTTTATTCTAAGTGGAAGAATATTATTACGTTGAAAAACGGATTTTGTGCTTTATTTGAAATGTGAGCTCGAATGGGCCTCTCTTAATTTAATTACCATTATTAAAACATTTGTTTTATCCATATTAATATTATTTATGCAATTTCAACGACTTGTGCATCATTCAACAAGAGACAGATGATTCGTCACACTAATTTTGCATGTAGCTCTTGGATTGATGTTGCGCAAATGATAGTTATATAAAAAATACCTATCGTTTCAAATGAGAAAAATGAAACACGGCTTAGGCTTATAATTACAAATAACCAATTTATTTTGTTCTCAAGATAAATTTAATAGTACTAATTGATTGCATGTATCAATGTAAGTTCTAAGTGATGATGTTTGATTATGTCGTAAGTCAGCACAGATGCTCGCATACGATACTGATGGAAACTTGACAGAAAAAATACAATGAGATTTCATGTAAATAAGTTTCTGCTTTCATGGTTTTGATTAAAAAATTTACCGTCAATTTCAGCTGAATGGTTGCAATGTTGTTGTACGTATTTGTATGAGCGGATCCTCTTTATTGGTGAATGATGATGTTTCATTTCAATTTATTTGCTGTATTTTCTCATCATGAATGAAGTAATTTGATTCATATTGTCTTATGACAATAATAGCCGGCAATTCGGTAAAAACCTCACTGAGCTGTACTCACCTAACAGTCAATATTAATTTATAGTAACTTTATTTCGCCTAATGTCAATAACGAATGAGAACCAAGTTGGCGCACAAGCATGCGTTGTAATCATGAACACTTTATTCCGATGTCAATTCTACCGACACCATCCAAATTTCAAGTCATTTCCCAGTCGTTCCATTCCAGTTTTTCAATTTTGCAAACTGTTTTGCTGATCCTGCAAACTGAGCGCCGAAGAGTGCACGCTTGATTTCCCAAATGGTTGCACGTTACGCAAAAAAAAAACATAATACACGCAGTGCCAATCACAGATATTTGCAGATATAGTCTGGATCCGCGAGCGTACAAAAAAAACTGTTTTTTTTTTTGCACGCCAAAATCGGTTGCGTGAAAACGATTCTGTGGTGACGGCGACCGGAATTTGCTTGTTTTTTTCACGTTGAGAAGCGCCGATGTCAAAATGCATGCCAGGACAAGGAGATTTCACAGTTTGTTTCCAGAGTTTCTCTCCAGCCATGCAGTTATTCTACTGAAACGGATGGAAGTGAAGTTCGTTCATAGCATGTACTATTCAAGGGGTTTTTACACTTACATGAAAGACAAGATAAACTTTTGTGAATATTGTGTAGAATTATACACATATTATCGAATTGAATTCAGGTAATTATGATCATCAGTGCATGCTGTAGATCCTGTCGGGATTAATGCTTAAGTCACAACTTTGAAACGCAATAAATTTTAGTTGACTGTGATCGATTATCTTTGCAATTTTGAAATCTCGTTATCTTTCATGCTGCAATTATGAATTTTGTCATTCTGAATTCGGAATCCACTTAAAATTTTCGAAAATATCGAACTTAATTTGAATGCTGACTTTCTCCAAAATTTAGCATGGAATGCTGTTCTAGATCTCTTACTGAAATACAAGCTAATTTAATTTGTTTTATTCGTTAAGTGATTTACAGCACCAAATTAAAAATCACCCCGCCCTGCAATGAAATGTCTTATGATTCAACCACTAGGAATAAAATCTTACAAAACGAGAATGTTCCTACTCGAAAAGTATCGTATATACACGCCCAATTAACCAATTATAAACACAAACTGTGAAAAATAAATATCAAATTATACCAAAAAAAAAACATAAATGTTCCAATAACGTTTCATATGGCTTTTCTTTCAACATTTCGATCTGTGAGTAGTTCTCCATCGTTGCAAGTTAAACACATAAAAATGTATCCCAGAGTCACGAAATAAAAAGATGCAGCTCATCGAGCACATCGCATTGAAATTGCAAGGGGCGCTCAGCCCAGGGGGATTCCGATTGTAAATAAGGGGACTAGCATCTGCATTCATACATTTGTGACGAGGCGAGCGACGTACGTATTCTCCGGCAAACGTACTGTATTTATGTGCATTGCGTCGTGCATTTTTTAGCGCGGCACTTAGGTGAAGTGACTTCTTTTGAAGAATTATCGACAAAATATTTACGAGAGCTCAGGTGGCCTTCTTTGTACTGGACGCTATCCTCGATTCTCAAAGGGAGAAAAAAGTTTAAGACTAATAACTTTTATAAATAAATGTTTTTGATTCGCAGGTTTGTCATAATAATGTAGACAATCGCTCTAGTAAACGGGAACGATTTTTTCCAGTGGACAGTAATGAAAGACTATATAGAAGTATTATTATAGTGCGAGGAGGCTATACTTTTCAGCAAAAATTAACGTGCCCAAACGCAAAGCAGATGAGTGCAATTAATTCTACATAATAATCATGCCTTCGTAATCAAGATACGTGTTCTTTCATCCGGTGCTGTGCAATCTTCATCAGAACCATCGAGCTCCGTTATTTATTGATGGCTGCCTGGGCACAGCCCTGTCTATCTACCGTGCATTTATTATCAATACATCTATTATCCATCCATCTATCATCCATACATCTTTTATCCATACATCTATTGTCCACACATCTATCATCCATACATCTATCATCCATACATCTATCATCCTTACATCTATCATCCTTACATATGTCACCAGACATCTAAAAATGCTGTGAGAAGAACCACTCTGAAGACTTATAACTTATCATTACAACGAACAGTTATACTTAACTTATGACTTATCATTACAACGATCCGTTATTCATACTTATGACTTATCATTCAGAGGAGGGCAGTAGCGCGCTACATGTAATGGCCGCTACTAGCGGCCGCTACATTTTCAGTAGCGGTAGCGGTAGCGGCACTACATTTACGGCAATGTAGTGGTAGCGGTAGCGCCCGCTACATATTTAAGTAGCGATGCGAGGTTTTGCCGCTACAGCGCTACCGCTACATTTATACATTTATAGATTTTACTTAAGGGGGGTATACCCTCCAGAAAAACTTCCACATTTACTAACGGATCTTTCTGAAATTTCACACATATATGTAAAACCAAAATACAAGAACATTTTGTTCATATGATTTTTTCGGAAAAATTAATAGAAAACGTGAAATTTATAGAAAACAGACAAAAAGGGGTACTGCAGAAATCTATCTCCTCCTAGGGTTTTCAAGCTACAACATTGAGACGCATACCATTCGATGCGTAAAGACCACACCTATCGAGTAATCGAGCCCTTTTTTAATATTTTCCTCAAAATTTTACACGCATTTTTCCGTTTTCTTCTCATTTTTTCTCATTTTCACCAAATTTTTACCCTCCCCCTCTTTTTAAATCCAAACTATGCACAAATCTAAAATATACGTTTAAAAATTACTTTTTAAAGACAACACTTCCAAAGAATCCAGTGTCTCCAATCTTAAAGATGTACCATGAATTTCTCATTTAATTTTCGAATATTAAAAAAAATAATTTTTGAATTTTTTTAATATAGGCTATAAATTTTTTTCAGTAGATAATTTTTTTTTCAAAATTATTTATTCTATTAATTGATTCATGCATTGCCTCTGACTTCACACAAGTGTGCAAAATTTCAGATCAATTAGACAGGTAAAAGTGTGACTGACAAAATTATTTTTTCAATTTTTTTAATATTGAAAAAAAAAATTTTATTACTTTTTAAAATCATTTATTTTGACATTTGATTCATGCATTGTCTCCAACTTTAAACAAGTATGCAAAATTTCAGATCGATAGGATAAGTAGAAGTGTGTTAAATTTCGATTACAAGATTTGTAGCAGACAGACAGACAGACAAACATGCAAGAAGTGAAGTTAAAGAGAAGTGTTGTAATAATAATATATGTTGCAAAATTACTTTTTAAAGACAACACTTCTAAAGAATCCAGTGTCCTCAATGTTACAGATGTAGAATGAAGTTTTAATTTTTTTCAAGCTTATTTATTCTGTCAATTGATTCATGCATTGCCTCCAACTTCACACAAGTGTGCAAAATTTCAGATCAATAGGACAGGTAAAAGTGTGTCAAATAGCAATTATAAGATTTGTAGCTGACGAAATTATTTTTTCAGTTTTTTTTAATTGAAATTTTTTTTTAATTTTTTATTATGTCATTTGATTCATGCATTGTCTCCAACTTTACACAAGTGTGCAAAATTTCAGATCAATAGGATTAGTAGAAGTGTGTTAAATATTGATTATAAGATTTGTAGCAGACAGACAGACAGACAGACAAACAAGAAGTGAAATTAAAGAGAAGTGTTGTAATAAAAAAGGCTCGATAACTTGATAGGTATGGTCTTTACGAATCGAATGGTATATGTCTCATCGCTGTAGCTTCAAAACTCTAGGAGGAGATAGGTTTGCCGTGGCAATAAGTGTGAATGTTCAGGAGAGCGCGACAAAGCCCCGAGCGCATCGCAATAGGCACTCAATGTAGCAAGGATACAAAACTAAACTTTATAGGAGATTGATTCCAGTCAAGGATGCTGGGAGCGACTGCATGCACACCTCCTCATACGACGCCAGGCGGGTAACTAAGGTGCACCTCAAGCCGACACTCTATTTAAAGTGCTCGCAGTGAATTTCCTCCTATTCTATTTGTTAAAGAACTCCCCCACCCCCCTCCCTTTCACTATCTGTCGTGAACGCATAAATCAACGTACATAGATGGTAATGGTACCATTGGATAGGGCAGAATGTCAGCTTTAAGATGAGACTAAAAACCGTTCGTAATAGCCAAATCCGAAAACTCTAGGGTAGACGCCCCCCTTAAGTTGTTACCAGTTACCACTTACAGGTATTTTTTCATGTTTCAGTTTGCTTACAGTTATTTTTATGTTTCACCTTCCCTACATGGATCTTCCCTACTTGAATCTATATATAACAAATCAGTCTTTTATTTGCATATATATGTGTGGATACTTTTTGAGATTGGTAGATTAAAGTAGACATCCATGTAGGGAAGGTTATAAAACATAAAAATAAGTAAATAACTAACTTCTATTTACTGTGTCTAACCACAGTACTAACCAGTACTAGTTTGGTTAGGTTAATTGCAATAAAGTTGAATTGATATGTTTTGAAAATGTTTTATTCTCATTTAATGTTTATGAGTAAATCCCAATAGCAGAACAATAAATATTAACAAGGAATTTAAAAGCAAAGAAAACGCCAAGAAAATTCACCATATCGATATTGAAAACGTTTCGGATACAGCCACGTCGCACTGTTCAGCATGGAGGCGCACGGAAGAATGAGGAGGCTTGGCGAGAGGCAGGTTAGAACGATAGCTCCTGCCACGGTGTTCAGAAACCCGGATGTAGAAGTTACGCGACGTCATTCCAACGTACGTAGATGCACAGCGTGCACAACAGAACTCATAGACCAGTTTTGATCGCATCCGAGCAGGAATAACGTCCTTATACCTGAAGAAAGAACCAATTTTGAAATCATTTACCAATAAAACATGCAAATTTATATTAGGGAAATATTTCAAACACAGCATTTTTAATTCTTTGGACATAGTTTCAGACGCACTACCAAAATAGGGCAATGTGCAATAAATAATTTTCTTACTATCGCATTCAGTCACAGTTTCAGAAAATTTCTTAGATAAGAAGCGTTTGATTTTACTATACACAAGGCACGATGGAAAACCATTAAGCTGAAATATATTACGAATGAAATCGAATTCCAAATGCATATCATGGAAAGTAGAACACACCCTATATCCACGGTAAATCAAAGTTTGAAGACTATTCAATTTGAAACGAAACGAGCAGAAGCTAAAGAAGCTTAAACCCAAGCCGGTAAATGTCGGTTTTCTATATACGGAAGTCTGAAAACGACCGCCGGATTTTGTGATTTTGCAATCGAGAAAGGACAAGCAATTGTTGGATTCTAATTCCATAGTGAATTTGATTGAAGGATGTTTGAAGCTTAGATAATCAAAGAAGAGGCCCGCATGAGAGGGATGCTTGAAGATCAGAAATGTATCATCAATATACCTATTATAAAAAATCGGTTTAAAATCAATGGGACAATCGGCCAACTGGTAAATACTGGTAAATAATTATTAATATTTACCATTATTATTATTATTATATTTAATTATTAATTAATAATAATTATCGGCTTACTGGTAAATAATTTCAAAATTGGTTCTTTCTTCAGGTATAAGGACGTTATTCCTGCTCGGATGCGATCAAACCTGGTCTATGAGTTCTGTTGTGCACGCTGTGCATCTACGTACGTTGGAATGACGTCGCGTAACTTCTACATCCGGGTTTCTGAACACCGTGGCAGGAAACGTTTTCAATATCGATATGGTGAATTTTCTTGGCGTTTTCTTTGCTTTTAAATTCCTTGTGAACTTGCGATATAAGCAGACTAATAATATAAGTAATAAATATTAAGAGATTTCTAATAATTTTGGCCATTGTAGCGGCTAATGTAGCGCGCTACATTTTACTGTAGCGGTAGCGGTAGCGCCCGTTACAATCTAGTGGATGTAGCGGTAGCGCCCGTTACATTTAGAGCATGTAGCGGTAGCGGTAGCGGCGCTACATTTCGAAGTAGCGCTGCCCAGCTCTGCAGGCTGAGTTATCATTACAGACGATAACGAGCGGGAATAAAGAAAAAGCAAAATATGGGCTCAGAATTATTTCAGACGAAAATTATTCACGAAAGATATTTAATGTTGATGAATTGTTACTTGAAATGATCGAATGAAAGATTGGAAAGATAGTAATTATAAAAAATATGAAAAACCAGCAGCTTAACTCGTCGTTCTTACAGCTTTAAAATGTGAAGCACTATTTGTTAATGAATGAAATTTTCACCTGAATCCAATATATCATTTCAACCATTTGGCACGATGCCTTCTATATACTCCTCTGCAATATCGCATTATTTCACCGTGAAAATTAAAATGTTATGGCAGGGTATTTATTATAGTCTCTCGTCTTGGTGAGTATTATAGATACGCGTCTGAATATAACCACTAAATGTTAACAGTTCCACGAGTCTTAAACACACGGAATAAAACAAGGATCTTTGAAATACATGAAATATGTAGATTTTGGATAGAAAATAGACGATGCACATCGGTGATTTTATTCAGATTGACAGAAGAAAGCCCAATGTAGGAGAATAGTTGTACAAATATCAGGAGTAATGTAACTACTTTGAGAAAAAGTGATGAAATATTATAAAGATAGGAGCAGGAACATGTTGAAGTACATAGCTACTGTATAGGATTTATTGGCAACGGCACTGTAAATATCATAGATTAAAATGAAATTGAAACTTATCTGAAGAAATGGGGAAATTAAATTAATGGCACAAAATATTAGCGAAATCGAGGTAAGGAAGTAATGTAAAAAAAAGGTTCGTAAACGGTTCAATGGACGGAGAAGTGGAGTGCTATTTCCTTTGAATGGGGATGGGGAAAAATCGAGACAAATCGTCAATTGCAAACGGAAATAAATAATGGGAAGAAGGCAGAGAACGAACGAAACAGAGCAAGAAAGACAAAGGAAGAGAGAAAGAGACAGAAAAACTGAGAAAAATAAGAGCATATGGGACAGAGAAACACGGAGAGCAGGAGAGAGAGAGAGACAAAGAAAGAGATGAAGACAAATGCCGAGAGCAACACAGAGAGCGCGGGAGCCGGAGAGAAGGCCTGATGTGTTTCATTAGAGGCGTCCAGGGGCGTAATGCGGACCAGTGCTCCATGGTCGCATCCAAATGGTCATATCTTGCGGCTCGCGAGTCTCTGGAACAAAATATTGACCAACTCCACGGAATTTATATCACTTGCTCGTGTTTTTCTTTATGACACAAACTTTGATAAATAATTTTTTATTTTCTTATTCTGTCAACGCGCAAAAATCGCACGGATTTTTGAAAATGGTTTTAATGAAGCCAAGTTGGACTGGCGCGAAAATTCTCGAATTTTAGGCGAGTCGATTTTTACTTGTCAGGGGCACGACGTCTCAGTTGAGGACAGGAAGCTCGAAGCGACATAAAGTTGGTTTCTCAGTATGACGATTCGCGAGGAAATTTTGAACTGGCTAAGAAACTTTTTAATAACAACCTTTACAATGATCTTTTGCATCAATAATTTTCGTATTCCTTGCTTCTAAAGGTGGCACTTGGAATATATTTAAGATATCAGTTTTTTTCTAAGGACTAGAAGAGAAAACTTATAGCATGAATTTGCGTGATTTTCTAGTAAAAAATAATTTCAGAACAGAGAAAATGCCATTTTAATTCATCATTTCTTAATTTTTTTAAGTATCTAGAACAGACGATTGAATTGATTTCAGAAGCGTTTACGATGAAGGAAAGATGAATTTACTTGATAATTTCTTTACCTTTATATTCCTAAAAAATTATGAGACATCAATTACAATTGATGTCTCATAGTATCGAAAAGTTTCCTTATATATACGTATAATAATGTTCATCGCTTAAAAATAATTTTTCGTCAACGGAGAAATTGAATAAAAAACACTGAACCTGAAGTCCAAGAAATATAGTATATATGTTATAAAAAGTTTTAATGTTATAGGTTTGGCGATCACGTGCGATTCTTTTTTATTCAGCTGGCTTTTATTTGGACTAGAGATGACGGTGAGTTTCAGTTTCTTTCTAGTCTTTTCTAAACCAGGGCCTTCGCCCACACGGTCACGCTTTTCTTGTGAAATGTGTATTTAATATTTAAGATACGCAACTCTAGAGTAACTCGAATTTTCTAAGTCTTTTAACACAGAATTTTGTTGTATATATAAAAATTAGAAATTATTCCAACAATTTATAGCTGAAGGAGTAATCATTACATAGAAAATAAATTTATCTCTCACTCGTTCCATATTGTGCCACTTAAATTTGCTAATGTTTGGCCATCGTTATCCGTAATTTGTTTCTTATTACCGCTCGATACTAACATTCCATATTTTGTTGTAATTTGAGTCTTTACGTTTCACAGTTTACCCGCTTGAGTATCAGTAAAAATAAGACTATTGGGCGAGGCATCAACGAAGTATGCATGCATTACTCTTCTAATGTGACGGTTATCTGGCAAGTTATTAGCGGTCTCACAGGGAATATTAGCTATAAAATATTTAACAGCCTTCTTCACACGAATGAGTGCTGTCGTGCTTGCGTGATACATGCGTACTGCCTGTACATGCGCATTGCGCTCCTCTAAACAAATGTTTTCAGTTTCTTATTTATTTCCCATAAAAACTTCTATTTCATTACACGCGTGATTATTTAGTTTATGAATTAATATGCTGGAGTCATTTCCAGCATTAGATATTTTTATGGAGTTATTTCCTGCTTAAACAGTTTAAATTATCTTCATATAGCAGTATTATTTCCGGTGAATAAATAGGTTGTTTTTTATAGACCATAGAAAAATTTACGCCATAGTTATGAATTTTTGATAGAAAAAGCATAGGAGAAATTTCTGGACAGCTTCTACTAGACCATCCATCTAGTCTTTAATTGACGGTCATCTCTTAATTGACCGTCAGTTATCAAAAATGTTTTTTTTCCTGCGATTTTGCACCGAATGTTATTGGATTGATTTAGTACATGACAAAAATGCATCATTCAGATTTCAAATAAAGTGCAACGCATTCACTGCCAAGAAAGCTCGTGTAGATAAAAATTTTTGTAATGATCCTCACTAACGGAGGAAAATAATTAATTCTAGAGCATCTAGGTTGTTGATAATTAGAAGACTTCCTTATTACCAGCAAAGATTGCAGCAAAATTTTTATTCCCCTCGTTGAGTTTTCTAAAGAAACTAACTTCTGTGAGCTGCACAAAAGTTTACGAATGAATGCAATTAAAAGTTTGCCAGTGTTTTCTCGGGTGATATGGCATGAATGAAAAACTTCTTTGCTCGATCCCAGGGGCAACAATTGAATACCAGTTTCGTTCTTAATCGTTGAATGCTTTAAAAAAGAAAATAAATTTGGGGAGCTCTAGAATAAAGAAACATAAGACTCACAAAGACAGAGGGACAAAATAACTATGCTATGTCAACTGTTTACACGCTCTCTATTTATTTTGACACTGAATTATGGTCATACACCTTTGTCATGCAATTTATTATATGTCGTACAGAAGTACCAAAAAAAAATATCTATCTGTTGGCATAATTTCTGTTAAATTTTCATCTAATATTACTAAATACCTGCTAACTAACTGACGATTAATGTTCGTTCGATCGAAACAAAAAACTAGTAAATAATACGTGGCATTGTACGTGTACAAAGTTTACACGTGCAGTCGCTCGACAAATACAGGCCTATCAACAGAGGCCCATATACGTTCGAACTGATAACCGAAATGCTAAGTTCAGTGTAGCACAATTATAAGCCTGTTGATGTTGACTAGCTCCAGCAACGAAGAACACCACTCCTCACTGGATATTTCAACTGCTGAAGTAATTACTCTGGAAAGAAGAGCTAGTCTTTTCATTCTGATCTAAGCTGTTAAACTGAATTTCTGGACAGGGCGAGAGAAGTCCCTATGCTCAATTATTGGATTTTGATGTTTTAATTAGTACCTTAAAATGCACTATACTGCTTAAGTATTCAATAGCAATTGTAATAAAAATCATGTCTAAAAAGTTTTTGGATGTTATCATCTAAGTGTCTTATCATTATTATTTAGAATTTCTATAATACCGTGCATTAGATTACAGCGAGTTTGACTTATCTCGAATGTTCCAAAAAGATAGTGAGTACAATTAATACAGGGCATTCTAGAATTATCCTGAGCCAATCTAGTGTCTTGCATTACGCTAGCTTCACAATATATCTCAATTACTATAAGAAACTCCGCGATTTTCACGAACTACTCAGCATGTTTTGAATTAAGCTATAAAAATTAAGAGTCGTAGCTTTAGGAATTGGAAGTATCACAAATTCGATGAAGTTTATCATTTTGCTTCGTTTGGAAAATATCTTCAGTGCAAACTTTAGAATCTTTAGATAATAGTAGCAAAAAAAAATTCTGGCAATAATAATAATTTCAATCACCTTCACTTCAAATATGCATAAATACAATGTCTGATCGAATATGTCTCCTAAAAATAATTATATATGAATCGCCTGAAAATTCATTCAGTATTATAACATTGATTACTGAACTTCAACTTTCGTAATATTTGATAAACAAAAAATTATTTAAAAATCAACTGAGGCACTAAACACTTCCATTTGAAATTATTCTCAAACCAGATCCTACGATATTATTCAATTTTGTTTTATATTTTGCATAACATTGCTTTGAATAAACTTTAAAAAGACAATTGAGCGCTCTGACAGGCATTGTTCTCTGGCTCATATATTGTTCTTCGAAATTCGGGCAGCCAGCGTCGTTCTGGCGAGCTGTACTGGATTTCAATACGTTCGATGATCGCGTCTTTTCCCCCTCTGCAGTGCCAAGACTTTTTGACTGTGATAAATGCCCAGACTGAATTTATATCCCTGATAAATTGGAAGCGATAGCGCTACTCACTTCAAATTGAGACACGACTTACTTCCCTTTGAAGGGACAAAAAAGAACGTTCAGAGCAGCCCGCAGCAGTCAGATGACATGATCACAAACCTTACGATACATTGTTCACGTCGATATGTTGTAAGAGGATGAAAATCTAGCATTGCTTATAAATTTTGACTGCGGTGTATTCAAAAGATGAACGTCCCAATATTAGTGTGCATAAAATTATTCGTCTCATTTTGCTTCCTTTTCTTATGGGCGCTTCGATGTATCGAAACAGATGATCGTATTTCGTTTGCAGGTATCCGTATCTGTTCAAAGCTTTTCATTGAAAGCTTGAATACAGACGATTATGGCTCATATACAAATGTACGTTCTCTTTAATTCACTTTTTATGAAGTTTTTGATGTACGGTAGCAGACGATTATGGCTCATGTATATACAAATGTCGACTATTTAGTTTAATTTTTTGAATGTTTTTGATGTACGGTAACAGACGATTATGGCTCATATACAAATGAACGTCTCTCTTTAATTCACTTTTTAGGAAGTTTTTGATGTAGGGGTAGCAAACGATTATGGCTCTTATTCAAATGTACGTCTCTTTTTAATTCACTTTTTAGGAAGTTTTCGATGTATGGTAGCAGACGATTATGGCTCGTATTCAAATGAACGCCTCTTTTTAATTCACTTTTTAGGAAGTTTTTGATGCACGGTAGCAGACGATTATGGCTCATATACAAATGAACGTCTCTCTTCAATTCACTTTTTAGGAAGTTTTTGATGTACGGTAGCAGACGATTATGGCTCTTATTCAAATGTACGTCTCTCTTTAATTCACTTTTTAGGACGTTTTTCATGTACGGTAGCAGAAGCTTATGGCTATTTTTCAAATGTACGTCCCTTTTTAATTCACTTTCTGGGAAGTTTTTGGTGTACGGTAGCAGACGATTATGGCTCTTATTCAAATGTACGTTTCCTTTTAATTGACATTTTAGGATGTTTTTGATGTACGGTAGCAGACGATTATGGCTCTTATTCAAATGTACGTCTCTTTTCAATCCACTTTTACAGGTTATTTTTGATGTACGGTAGCAGACGATTATGGCTCTTATTCAAATGTACGTCTCTTTTCAATCCACTTTTACAGGTTTTTTTTGATGTACGGTAGCAGACGATTATGGCTCTTATTCAAATGTACGTCTCTTTTCAATCCACTTTTACAGGTTTTTTTGATGCACGGTAGCAGACGATTATGGCTCTTATTCAAATGTACGTCTCCTTTTAATTGACTTTTGAGGAAGTTTTTGATGTACGGTAGCAGACGTAGCTCGTCCTCTCCACGACCAAGAGGCCATAATGCGCCTCCTCCTAATGCTCCTCTTGGTCGTGTCCTCGAGGAACAAGTACCCTGATGGGATTAAATTACCCCTAATGTCTCGTCGTAATCTAGGACGAGTCTTTATACAGATACGCTCTGACAGTGCCAAGAACCTCCTCCCGAGACATGCATCTGAATAAAGCGTTATTTTTAATCATTAATTACGGGAATTGTATACATGAGTTCTAAAAAATAATACGATTTCAAAGTTTAACCTGTGATTTTGGATACTGTTTCCGATTTGAACGATTTCTATTGGATTGCAATTTCAGAGAGGCAAAAATTTCTTCAGACTTGAATTGCCAATTAATCAGTCTACAAATTATTAAAAAAACCCCAATTAATTCATTTAAAAACTGTTGATCTTAAACTAAGTTGAGCTCACTACCACTTATGAAAGAGTGAATAAATAATGAATAATTTTTGTTCACCAGAAAATTTATAACATGAAGTAAAGATTAAACACTCATTGAGTTTATTGAGCATAAGGATCATGCAACTCCATGATCGAATACTGTTCAGTAAATTTAATGTCGAATTTTCTAACATCGATTAACATGATGCATAGCATTGTTGCAACAGGATAAAATATGAAATTTATGCAGAACTCTTCAAAATACTCTTTAATTGTCACAGCAGCGAATTAATAGCAACGCAATCATGGACATTAAAATAAAGTTATGATAGTTCTTCCAATTAAGAGCAACTTAATGGGGGCGAGCGATTCCGATGAATTTTGACACTTTCACACGCAGTGAGAGGGTAATAAAAAATATTTATTACAATTTTAATACATATATATTGCCTTTTAAAGGATAATATTTGCTCCAAGAATTTGGCCGATAGATGAGCAGTGCAGCTAATTCCCAATTTTAATTCCCGTGGTTGAGGAAGAGTTCAGCCCATTATTCAATGTTCCAGAATATGTGTAAAATTTAACCCCATATAGCAACCATGTTCTATGGTTGATAGTATATAAACGAATAAGAACCTGCAATAGAGAATTGGAAAATTCAGCCCATAAAAAACTTGAATTAAAACCTTGAACATTATAGCTAAAATCCCGTCCGAAAATCTTCAACATAGGTAAACAACGAGGAACCTTGACTTGAGGATGTTAATTTTTTGTTGCGATTATTTGAGTTAGATCCGGACTCAGCTACGCAGATACCCTACAATTGAGTTCTTAGGTTGAATTGAATGACCGAGCATGAGCTATAAATTTCCGGTGATTAAATTACAGATCGCTTCCTGCTCAGGCTTGTCAGTTATTTAGGAGGACTCAGGGTGCTGCTGCATTCCTGCTCAGGCTTGTCAGTTATTTAGGAGGACTCAGGGTGCTGCTGCATTCCTGCTCATGCTCGTTCATTATTTTAGGTCGGTCAAGGCAACAGGTCCCTCGTCGTTAACAAATATGCAGACAACACATACTATTGAAGATGAAGAAATATATAATAGTTTTAAATAAATTAGTGTGGGCCGTACGGGGCCAGGTTTATACTGTTGAAAAGGAACGTCTTTTATACCATTAAATAAAAGTACATATTGAATTATTAGAAGATTAACCATTCTCATGCCGGTTATTTCGGTAGCCATATCACCGTGGGGATAGACGGAGGAAAGTTATCAAATTAAACATGATAGCGCTAAAGAAGTATAAATATTTTGAAAAATAAGAATGGAAGGTCAAGTATTGTTAAAGCAGGAGGGAAGGTCTCGTATTGTTAAAGCAGGAGGGAAGGTCTCGTATTGTTAAAACAGGAGGTAAGGTATCGTATTATTAAAACAAGAGGGAGTTCCGCGCACCCTGAAAAAAAGACAGCTTCGTAGGGGTTGAAGGGAAAGGTACTGCCAGGGGCGAGCGAGGTTCTAAGGTGGGTTGTAATCCACATTCAAATGTCACCGCTAAACTGAGTAAAGAACGGTTATGTGGGACCGCCATGCTAGGTGGCGTGAGATCTCCGTGGCCCTGGTGGGGCGAGGGCAAATCTTGCGGGATATGTTGCCAGAACTAACAGGATAAGCAACAGAAAAATGGGCTTGTTGGATGTACTGTTGATGGAAAACCAGTCATTGTATTAAAAAATTATTATTTGGAGATATTTCTGTTAAATGTTTTAAAAATTTTGCCAATAAAGTAGTTAATCTATTTGTTAAAATTTCAATTTTCTCAGTAGAACATTTGATTAAGTTTTAATTCTCTGTGTTTATGATGGCAATTTAAATATATCCAGGCGTGTAAGTTCAAACAACATAATTGAAATCTAGACTATTTTAGTACATATGGCTGTTCCCTACATGAATTTTTTTCACTAAAAATATTCCACCAGTCGAGTAATTAAATAAATTTCTGTATTTGCCTAGTAAAAAATAATGAGGTCCATACCGAAAATTGTGCAAATTTTTCAGGTGAAACTGTGCGAAAAAACAAAATCACTGCAATAATTAGCTGTTGAAAATGGGCGAAGTACTAATGAGCAGAATTCGCCATACGACTCATTTTCATTGTAACTTTGAATTTTCCAATCGTACACTCATAGAGAATATCAAATTAATTTTGTTGATATCTGAATTTTACGAGGCGAATTTGTTGAGCTATTTACTTAATTTCTATCATATTCGAAATACACTAACGTTCTTTTGGTGTGAACATTTCAAAGCTTTACAATGAATACTATCATTGCATATATAATACTCCCGGGGGGAATATTCGGATTCATGAATATAACTGCTGACATCGTAAACGGCATCACAATTGTTATTGCTATTGTAAAATCACAATGTCCAGAATACGTACTTTTCTCAAACGTTCCCAGAAATTACCTAAGGAGGCCTCATTTAAGTTATATTGTCCTCGGGTGCCTGCCTTCACAAAGTGGACCTCGCCGCGCAATGGCCAATTGCACACACGCGTGCCTCTCAACAACCCTGCCGCTAATTTTTTATTGTTAATAAGTCTTTGTAGTCGCAGAAAATAACTGCTCGATAAAGACGTATGTGCTCTTTCACAAGAGTCTACATCTATAATAATAGTCTTTGATAACAGTCCTAACGGCTCTATATTTGATACAATCAGATGGAAGGTTATGGACATGACGGCTGCAAGTCTTCGTATATGGGCTGTAATATACTCGTAGATGGCGTATATGGGTTGTAATATGCTCGTATATGATATATAGTTTGAGTTAATGGGATGACGGTCTATATGTCTGCTATTTGAACATGTATTATATACTGCTCTGAAGCATGTGAATATGCTTACAGAGTTAGTGTTGGATGCTTCGACACCTTTCATTCGTCATTGCATTTAAATGGTTTCACTTGGTAACCTTCCCGGTGCAATGAAAATTAGTCGAAAACTTTAATTAATCACATTGGCCGGATTGAATAAGAGAGATTCCAGTGAATTATGTAATATTTCTGCATGTTCATTAAAATATTACGAAAAATGTTTTCATAGCTATTGCTTAAGCATATAATATCGCTCGACAATTTTTAGCATGTGATGTGGGAAACTTTTTGCGAATTTTTGATCCCTTATTCTGGGCGGTCTTCAATAAGATGTTAATGTCACCTAAGGTAATTAAAAGACAACATTCACCGTATATAGTGGATCTATTGACCACGTACACATGATATTTATACAAAAAAATCACGATACAGGAAAACGCTACTTATATGCATCCAGTCCTAGACACTAGAAAAATTGGCTCACCTGCTGAAATATAGTAGAATATTCGTATGCACATCATATGTTGGGTGTCACGTGGCATTGTATTGCACGTAAGTAAACTGCCGGGCACGTCATGAGCTCTACACTGCACGTAAGAACTCTGCCGTGCACGTAATTAGCTCTACACTGCACGTAAGTACTCTGCCGTGCACGTAATGAGCTCTACACTGCACGTAATTACTCCGTCGTGCACGTAATGAGCTCTACACTGCACGTTATTACTCTGTATAGCCCGTGAGCTTTGCACTGCACTGAAGGAGCGATATATTAACTGCACGTAAGAAGCTTTGCATTGCCCGCGATAAGTTCTGCACTGCACGTAATGAGCTCTGCATTGAGTAATATCATTATCCCTTTATCTGTTGTGAAACTTACAAGATTATTTTAGAACTCAGAAGGAATGTAACGTTTTAACTTATTTTGGGCCAGTAAACTTTCAGACCTCAGGTTGTATGAATAAAAAACCAAGAAAGATTCGAACTTGAGTGTATCGAAAGTTAGCATGAAAATTTTATAATCAGCGCGTAATCGTAATATTTAACACTTAAACTCGGCGGATAAACTTGAGGAGAGGAGCAAAACAATTTGAGTTAATTAAAGATTTCGGTTCTTAAACTTCAATTAAATTGTCGCTAATATTGTCTGCTGATCTTTATTTCGTAATGGGCTCGGATAACGTTTTAGACGAGTAAGCGCGTAATCAACTTTTAAAAATTCATTTAAATCTTTGATTATTCATGTGAGAATAATTCAACAATCGAAGGTAAAATGTCAATAATAAAATTTGCAGACAAAATCGCATTTAACACATCAAGATTTTCAGGAAGAAACTGTGTTGGATTGAAATTTGCACGTGTATTGCCCATGCAAGGATTGTGATCACGAGACACGTTCAAGATAGACAACCAAGATCAAATTAAACGATTAAAAAAATTTTGAAAATTCGTTAAGCAAATTTCCTGTGAACATAAATGACTGGAATGAAAGCCAAAAAAATAGAAAGAGCAATTTTCAATGACATCCTGAGAATTTTGAGAAAGCATAAATAGATGTAGACAAAGGAAAAAATGTCTATGTTAACCAGAGATGGCACTAGAGGCTTCTGGATGAACCTGGCTGAACTAGACATGAACTTCCTGGCTGACATTTCAATTTTTACGAGAATATAGATATTGAAATATGTTCTTGACTTCTTGCGTCCATTTGTACATGAGAATAAATATAAATATTCTATATATACGTGCATGTCTTTACACTCTATGTCATGTGAACAATAAGAAATGTGAATTTCGTACAAATTTTGCGCATAATGTAAAAATCTAATGTAAATCGTAAGATTAGTTCACACTCAGGAAAGCGAATTCTAATTATAAGAGGACCAGTTTATGAAATTTTATAATTTTTCTTGTTTTCAAAATAAATGTTCCAAATTTAAATCGAACTCGAATAAAGGCTTTTAACGATTCTTTATATTATGCAGTAAAAATTTGGGGATAATAAATGTTATTCGTATTGAACTAGAACAGATTTACAAATGAATGCGTAAGAAAATTTGAATAAAGAAATTTTTCCGTGTTGAAGTTCTGACAAGTTATACTTACGTATTAAAATACATGAAGGCAAGACACTTATTGTAGTTTATGCATTTTCCAGTAATCGAACACTATCAGTTAATAATCTTATAACAATAAATACGATTTGTAATTATCTAAGCTGTGCATTTATATACACGATATGTTTTTCACACTAGGGCAAAGTTACTTACTTCACTCATCAATAATGTTTGCAATTGCAAAACATTTTTCCATGACGACCACTTGAATAATCCAGATTTAATTTTTATTATATATATAATCCATACATGAAATATTGAAATGAATGATTCGATTGAATGAATTCACTGTGACATTGGGGAAGAGGTTCTATCTACGTCACTAGACAATTGAATATTACGACGAAAGCTATTCATGCTTAGCATTATTATCATAGTTATTATTGGTTTAGATGAAGGATTTTATCTGAGAAAGAGATTATTAAAAATGATTAAGATTATTTAGAAAAAAGTACATACACGAATATATTGACATAAACTCACATTTTGTACACATACGCCACACTTGTGACGGCTTCATACAGTTGTGTTTTTTGCTATATCTTTCGTAAATTGAAATCAAAGTTCAAAAAAGTTGTAGGAATGATTTTGCACATTCTTGTCGAGAAAATAAAATACTCCCAGTTGATACCCACCGTACTTGTTGTTTACTAAACAATTTACAAGTCGAACATATACAGATGTTCAGCACAAAACTTCTCCTATAACATGAACATTAGGAATAAATACAGAGGCATTATCGTGAACAGCGAAGTCCCTGCAATTTAGGAAATTCAAGGCAAATCTTCTGCTGTTATTCCCCTTAATTTGGCGAGAGCTTTGAACCGTAGGACTCTCTGGTAGATGACCTCCGCCATACTGGGACTTGCGGACGCTCGAAGCGCACTTTTGCGGACTGCAAAAGGCTGTCATTGTGTACAAGTTTGCAGTGAACCACACGGCGATTGACCAGGCAGCGAGATAAAGCACGGAGCCCCTAGCGCCCCCTCCCTGAAGGGTGAGAGTCCGTGGGCCGGCCGAGCTAGCACTCTTCACCCCGAGTTGCCGCACCGGAGTCTTGCGACTGCCTGACGAAGGGCCAGCGTTGCTGCCTGGGGAGCTATTGCTGCTCACGGGGTTAGTGTCCGAGGCCGTCTCCGTATCTGCAACGAAACGCCCAATGTAACTTTACGAGGAGAATTAGCTCGTGGATTTTCGATATTTACGATTTTTATCGGAGCTGTCCCGTTGTAACGGGATGCACAGAACCACTTTTAGATTGAACATTTCCGTTACAGCTCGAACGATCCTGGATTTACCTGCAGGGAATTTCTCGAGCCCTGTCACCGTATCCGGAAGTAAGAGCGCAATGAAGCTTCATGGTGGAATATTTTCAACACGTCTGGCATTCTCTTCTTACCTTCAGCGTAGAATGTTATTCAGCAATATTGTGGGAAATTTTCACCAGGATTTATTGATATAGTTGAAATTTACTGGACTTGAATATCGAATTTGATCTAATTCGCGGCAGGCATAACAAGAATTTATGGAGCCACTACGAGAAAATATGGACAATTATGAGATAAATTCACCCGTACGGATTTTTCTAAATTTCACATGATATTAGAGTAAGTGGAAGATGGAAATTCTCTTAAAAGTGGTTACTACGCCAAATGAAATTATCATTATTCTTTTCATCATTAATTCAGAAGCAAAGTGAAACTATTGAGCTGCAATTTCATTTTATTATGTAAAGCATGTTTTAAATTATCTTATTTGATAGAGATTTATTCTACTAACTATTAAAAAAAGGCGGCCAGAGTGTCAATTCCATCGTCCATGTCAAAATTTTCGTTTAAATGCTCATATTCTAATTCCTGGGTCTGTCAGGAGGTGAAGCATATGCATGGATGGATGGATGGACAGATGATTTGAGATTGGCAGAGGAATGTAAACGTTGCTGGGCATTATTGGAATGCAATTTTAAATGACCACATATAGTAACTTGCACGCCAGAGGGTTGATGTTTCCCTTAAAATTAACAATTGATTTATTTTACTCTCCCAAATGATTCTATGAACAGGATTTCCGAACCTTTCATCGTCCGGTCCTCTTACCACCAACACGTGCATTTATCCGGATAATTCAACAGTATTAGAATTAAGCTGCACGGAAAACTCATGTGAAATTTATTTCTCTGCCTCTTTGGTTTTTTACAGTAACCACTTATATAGTAAAATAATATAATATACATCGCTTTAGCTCTCCTTTTATAAGTGCGTTTGCAAAAATATTCAGTACCGGCTAAATGGATGAATTTTAGATTCCCTCTATGAATAACATAGTTCAAGGAATAATTAATCATAAACTCGCATAAAATATTCATGATCAAATAGCAAGACTCGATAAAATGATACAAAAATAAGTGAAGGCTGAAGCCTCTGAAATGTACTGTGACAGTACAATATTTAATTGTTTTGTGAACAATACACAATATTTATAAAAGCCGAGGATCAATAGAAATTGCGAAAAAGATTACCCCCGCAATCGGATTGTTGGCGTTCTGAAGCTCTGATTGGATTACCACACACACACATCCAGTGTAACTCAATAACTCAATCGGCTACCGTTACAATGACAATCACAGGATATAGAGAAAAAACCGCTCTCTGAATTAGAATACAAGAGAAATTACGGCGCAGAATTTTGAATTTAAGTGAGTTAAGAGCTCTTCCGATCGTTTATTGTGAACAATATCCATTATGCTATTCATTTTTAATCCACCAGAAAAAACAACTTAAGAAAATATTTGTCAATGACAGGCCTAAAATCATGTAACCATTAGTATCGTTATTAATAGTGATGGTTCTCCACTGATCAGTAGACTGATCATCACACTGTCCTTTCGTCTAGTTAATTGCCTCCAATACGCATTCATTCCTCTGCTTTGATATCAAATATCAATTAAATCTGTCCATGCGGATTACCGGCATAATATTTTCATGGAATTAATTGTCATGTATCCACTATCTTGCTTCCATTAAAAATAAGGTGAACTTACCTGGCGTTTTCTTTGTTTCTAAATTTTTGAAGAACCATGAATATTCGGAGGCCAATTTAATATTATTCATTCATAATAGTTATAAATATTTTAATGCGTTTAATTAATAGTAACCTTCAACGACGTGCACGTGTACAGACGAGGGCGAGGCGTTGCTAGGCTCACAGGTGTAGTTGCCGCCGTGATCATCTGTCACGGAGCTCACGGTCAGCACGCTGCACGCCAAACATGTTGCTAATTAGAAGATGCTGAGTGAATTAATCTGATTCGCATGATTGTTAACTATAATAAATATTATAAACAACGTTTAAGCCATTGTTATTAGCTAGCAGGTTAGCCCAGCATTGCTCGTTATTACCGATATACCTAATCCGTAAAAATTACGAAGCTTATGTCTTCTAATCGATTATTAGAAGTTCTTTCAAACTCACATATTACGCATATAAACATATGACACGACTTTCATTTATTCTCATTTTAAAATATGAAAAACATTTTGCTTCTCTGCGTCGTTGCAATTATATATTTTTGCCAATTTAAAAATTAAATTAAATTTTTCGATCCAGTCCTTCCCCCTTCCTTCTAATCCTGTCCTATTCCCCCCATTAAAAATGAAATCACGGGACAAGGTAATATATCGAGGAGACTCGACCCCTGCAGCACTTACATATTTGTGGCGCCTGGCTTCTTACATACACATAAGCCATCCCACAAAATTGGCAAATATTTATAAAAATCATATCTCTCATCACATTGGATAATAATTTTAGTATTTTTTAATGCAATGCAGGAGCTTGCAAAATTTAGCATTTTCGCATTTCACCAATATTTTTGCACTTCTATCGTGTGATTAAAAGTTTTCAAATGCATTAAACATGCTTTCTAGTCAACGTTATGCGTAAAGTGCAGAAGACGATAATAATCCGAAGTGCCTCAATAGAAAGTTCTTCATGGAACATAAATGTTTCAATGAATTCTAACGTTTGAAATAAACTGCCATCGTTATGTATTATGACGAGCGCTGTTCAACTGTTATGCAGTACTGCAACAAGATACAGAATCTTAACAGTTGAACAGCCTGTAGTCACGTACGAATACAACAGAACTGTTGTGTTAAACAGGCCGGCCTGCCCTTATATAGCCCTACTAACGTTACTCTGCATCGCGAAGACTCGCCATGCATTACAAATAGACCTGCTTTTCACTCCATCACCTGCCTAATAGACCTAACTGATAGACAAGACGCATCATCGTCGAGTTACCGGCGGCCATTCTTCGGCCACCAACCATGTTGTCGGCCCTTTTTAATAAGGACGATGTCGAGCTCGAGTAGCAGCGAGTCTTGCATGTCTCGAGTTGTCAAGCTGCAGGTCATTTAATTACCTGTAGTCCTTGCCAGACACGACCTTGACGTTTCTCTCGGTGTCATAATTGACCATCCGACGTCCCTGGTACCAGAAGACGAAGCTTGGAGGCGACGTTGCGTTCCTCATGGAGCACACCAGACGAAGGCTGCTGCCTGATGCCACAACGCGCTCCGGAGGCCCAAGAATTTCACTGAATGGTTCTGGAAATGAATTAGGATTTCACTTTTAGATTAATCTAAGTCATATAAAATTAAAAATACCTGGAATGAACAATTACATTGTGTCCTTCTGGAGATAATGTCGTTGTAGGCGTGGATACATTCGGTGAAGTAATTAAAGAGTGTACGGAAGTTACAATCTTAACAAGTACATGTGAACGGGAAGTACTTCACTAAAATCGATCCGCTGAAGCAAAATATATCTTATATATGAAAACGAAGAAGGTCATTGTGAAAAACCAGATCGAAGCGATATAATCTTTATAATTTAGATCTAAATTCAAGGTTTCTAGAACTAAATATTTAAAGGCAAGCCATCAGCCGAAGTAATCAATTTGCTTAATTTATGCCGCACTCAACGCTAAATAACGTCAACTGCCTTAATAATTGAGACCCCAAATCATGCAAAGTGGGATACGAGTCTTGACTACATACATTACTAAATATTGAGAATACAAAAGATGAGTTTGCAATTTTCCTCACATTTGAAAAGTGAACCTGGACTTTTTATTTGCTTCCCAAAGAGCGCAGTAACCAATTTTGACTCTCACTTGCACCCTCGGGAGTTAGATTACAAGCAATAATGGAGCTTTTCAAGCAATTTAGATAGAAAAGACAGAAAATCAAATATAAAGTTCTAATTTACAGATATGTGCAGTTCTTTTATGTGCAATATAGAGCAATCAGGACTCGCAATGCGTTATAAAAATCCAACGAAGGCTACGACGCGCCACTTCACATCTCCTGATTAAATTTAATAGCTCAAGGCAGAGGGGGGCCTGGACTTCATTTTTTTCAACTTGAAATTTATTTCAAAAGCCAGGCTCAAGCGCCAAGCAAATGAGCTATAAAATAAGCTGCAGAAATGTTGGCCGTTTTCCTCCATTTGCCGTGACTCCGCTGGGAGCCCGCGTCTCAAGCTCGACTTTTTATCTACGGTATTTCACTCGACTGCCGGCGCTATAGGTGTCTTGCGATTTACTGTCCTAACATTTATTTATGATGTTTTGTTTACATATTTATTTAAAATGTATAAATAACACATCTAGGTCATTGTATTGGTCATATCTAGGCATCACCGATGACCGAACATAGTTCTTAATGAAAACCTAAGATAATATTTATATTTGCCGCGTATGCATTGATGTTATTAGATCAAATTAAATAGAAAAAAGGGTCTCGTTTTCCTAATAATGCAAGGTAATTCATTCCCAAGCAAGACCCAATAATAAAGAAAAATGAATAAAAATTGCGAATTAATCAAAATTGTGTTAACCTGAAGAGAATTTATAAAGACATATACCTGGAACAAATACTCTCAAAGCTTTCATCCACGGTACCAAAAAATCTTTTTGTTCTATGCAATTAATTTTTAGTGTAACACTTTTATAAAAAATATTAGCCATTCTACGACAGTGAATTTTATGACAACACGCAGCCACTGTTTACACAAATAGCGTCCCAAAATATTAGGCTTTTTGTCGAGTCCAAGTGTCAATTTTAAAGGATATTCCAGTGAATTTATGGCCGTGCGCCACAAAATGCCTCAAAGCAATGGTAGTGCGACTGTTTGCCTTCACTGCAGGCGGCTTGACTTTGAGTGTCGTGTGTCCACAAAACAGCAGAAATAATTTTCGTGATTCAACAGTCGAAAGCTTTTGTCAATGGTTCAACAGTCAACAGATGTTCAAAAGTAGCTGAATACTGTGACGCAATCAAAAAATCATCACTCTATGTCAAACACGTTTTTCAACATTTTTTTTAAAGGCATACAACTAATCAAAAGCTTGTAGTAACGACTTAAAAATCGAAAGTCTTTGGTTGCCTTTGACTGAACAAAAAGACCGTTAGCAGCTTTTGAACTAGAGTAAAATCGCTAAAAATTGCGACTGAAAATTTTTTTTTAGCTGGTCTGCAGTATGAAATGATTCAACATTCCTAATAATCAGTGTGTTTGCGATTCAACTGTGAACGGCCTTTCTATAAGATTAAAAACATGGCCGCCTGCATGAACGATTCAACGACCCTGCTGCTAGTGTGTGCAATTGAATTCTAACATGCCTACGAATACCGTTCAACCCTAATCTGCCTGAGGATACGGTTAAACACTGCAACTCTTTATGATTCAACACTACTAAGCGTGTACACGATTCAACACTCCAACGCACGAATACGGTTCAATACTACAGAGCGCGTATACCATTCAACACTATAACGCGCGTATACGATTGAACACTACAACCCGCGTAAACGATTCAACACTATAACGTGTTTATAGTATTTAATACAACATTTAAAAGCGCGTACACCATTCAACACTCCAACGCGCGGATACAATTCAACACAGTCCCCAGATCCGTGATAACAAATCATCTCTCCCTGAGCGCTCAATTTTCGCATGGAAGACTGGAGAAGACAGGCAGTCATTTCCTGATCACATGTACAGCTGTTAAGAATGGAAATTTTCAGTAAAAATTCTGTTTTTTTTTTTTAATTATTGCTATTCTTCATGATAAAATAAAACATAGTTGCCCATAGATGCGAGGAATTGCCCTGTTAATGAATATCTTAAAATCAAATCCAATCTACTCTAATCTCGTCGTTATTCATTAAATATAGATATACGAGTACGTTTCGGATTGGACGCGAAATTTAAATCCAACAACTTTTTTTGCAACTCTCAATTTGCAAATATTATGCAAATTCCTTCTGGAGGATATATCAGCGATTGGCCCTGTGGTTCTTTCAGATCCATTCAACCATCTTCTCTCCGCCGTGAAATTTATTGGGAATCGCTTTGCTACTTGACAACCAACGAAAGATTTTGAATTTCCGACGAAAACTTGGGAAGTCCATTAGCGAAGTGACATTCAGTCGCGCGATGAGACGCGCTTTGCCGCACAACATTGCATCAGCGACAATTGAGCTCGCAAATCTGCTAGCGCATGCAATTAATTCCGGGACAATTTTTTTCTTTGGATCCAATGTTGCGAATTCCCATGACGATAAATTATTCTTCTTAAAAACATCGACCACCATGCCGATGAAGAGTCACGATCATCGCTAACTTCTACCGATATCATCCGTGCTTCAAATACTGATAAATAACGGAGACTTTCAACTTTTGGGGCGTTTTAACTTAGAAAATTTGTTTAAGACCGTTAAAAGCACAATGTTTCACGCAAAACATAAAATTTGATGACAAAATTTCTCATAAGAAAATTCACTAAATATTTCCCTGGATTGCCTTCTCTATGATCAATATATTAGAGATATTTTCAATGAGGAATTTTGGAAAAAAGCTCTTTCAATGAATAATTATCAATTAGACTTAACAATTTTCCCTTCGCTGTCAATAAAAAAGTAATTGCACCCCAAAATAGTCTCGCCCTATATTAATGTCACACCCTGCATTTCAATAATCTTATTCCCATGTGCCTAATTTTGCATTGGCTTATAAAAGCTACAGAGATTCAAATTTCTCGGTATTTGCTCTTGAAAATTTGGAGGAAGGCAATGTAAGACGAACTATATAAGAATTATTTATGTTCATAGAAGAAATTTAATTACTTATTTTTCTGAAGTAATATTAAGTCGTTCCTGCCATGGATGCTCCGTAACTCAGTTTTAAATTTTGAAGTCTCTGTGATATGACTCTTTCCTGAGTCTCTTTCATCACACGTTTTATAATTTCCCTTTGCTCAAAATGGTCAAATGCTTGAATGTGAATAATTTTCCTGTTGGAATTTTATCCTAAAATGCCAGCAGTCATTTTGAGAGAGACGACGTCCGGCCACCTATAATTCTACCATAGTTTCCTGCAGGGACCACTAAGGCAGTCGACGGCCCTTGAAGCAGCTCTTTATAACAGCTCGCAAAATCTGAGCCGATCGTTTGGAAGTCTCGATGAGGAAGCGACTGTTGGAGTCTCCGAATCAAACGCCTTCCAAGTAAAATATAACTTTCCCCCGAATTTTGGTATTGAGAAAACATCAAAGATGAGGAAATAGTTTGGGTTTTATGAATACTAAAGCGCCGCCGAGATATCGAATGGACGACTTGAGTACCGATAACAGCGACTCCTGTTCGAAGGCGATTTTATGGTGGCATCTTTGGTGCCTTGAAGGACGAGTGCCACGCCAAAAACCCCACAAAAACTGACACACAAAAAGCGATCCTGCGACACTGATAAGTTCCCTGCAAAAATGCTGCCTGAAAATGCAAGGTTTGGACAGCCCGACTTGTTTTGTGGGATAAAATATGGACCACGTGAGACGATAAGCAAAGTGAATAAAGCACGGAAAGCGTACGTTCGGGCGGGAACGAACGTTCGAATAAACGAATTCTTTTGTCATATAACATGGATTTTAGAAATGTTAAGAAATAGTGAAATAACATCAATGCTGGACAGAATGATGAATCAAAGATAAAATTCCGTTTGTAAACACATAACTCAGCACACATTTTCAGTTTTTAAAGATTATTGAAACGCTCGAAGCTTATTGCGTTAATTAAATGGAAACACTGTATACTGATCCAAAATAACTCTGATTAACAGCGAATTGAAAGGTAATATTTTGAGAAGCTAATTATCATTAATTAACAAGAAAATATATACGTTCATTCAATTTTATGGGGGTATTTTTTACGCGTGCCAATCCAAGCGGCGAGAACTCGGAGCCCTGATAATAACGTTATTTATTTTATTAGTGTTCTGAACTACTCGTTCCTTTTTACAGCTTATGACAGGATTTTCATGACCCTGAGTGAAATTCACTATTTCCAGTAATTTCTCTTTAATGTATTCTAGAGCTCACCCACAACGTGGAATAAATGGGAAATCATTAATACTCATGGCTCCGTAGGCGTCCTCCAATATCTTTCTATCCGATTATAAATGGTGATTTTCGTTGGAAAATCCAGTCATTCAACTCGTAATAACTACCAGACATAATCTTGCCGTATCACATTTTTTCCATTGACACGTGTAATCAAGTTGTACGCTCCTGTTCACTATAACACGAGTTCATTATTCCCCTCAACTGATGCTGGTGTGAGGTTATGTTATTTCACTTTAATGTCATAGCACGCACGTGAACGCTAGCTGAACATTAATTCAAACCGTCTTTCTAGTCAAGAATTCTAAAATCTATTTGTCCGACGTTGAATAACTATTGATTTGCAATGTCCTAGTCTTTTTTTTGTATAATTATTAGCGAAACTTTAGTAAGTCAGGCAAACAGCAATTTACGTTTTTCACGCAACTCTCAGGGACATTCCATGGCCATGAATGTGGGCAGCGCATAAAATTCATCATGAATGTAAAAGATGAACGGGAGTGCCCATAACAGCTCAGATATTGTGCGTGTTCACTGACGATTATATCAAAACTTTAACCTCAGGGCATTTTGTTGCAGCATTTTGTTGTTATTATACTTTTTATACTTTCATGAGTAACTCCGCATTCTCTGTTGTTAAGCAATATAATTATTCATAGCAATTGATTGTCCAAGGTTATATTGTCAACGTTGAAGAAGGTCAGAGCTTGAAATTATAACAATTGCGAGCAGCTGATCACTATTTTTTTCGGAAAAGTTTTCAATATAATTAAGTAGTATGAAGTCGCTTTTCTTTTGAACAGTGATCCGATTAAAAAAGCATAAAAGTACAGATGCGATATGCTAATACGCAATACCAAAATTTACAATATGATAATGAATGATACCAAAATGATAATGCACCATCTCAGTACAGCTAGTATGATGATGCACCATCTCAGTACAGCTAGTATGATGATGCACCATCTCAGTACAGCTGGTATAATTATGCACCATCTCAGTACAGCTAGTATGATGATGCACCATCTCAGTACAGCTGGTATGATGATGCACCATCTCAGTACAGCTAGTATGATGATGCACCATCTCAGTACAGCTAGTATGATGATGCACCATCTCAGCATAAATGTCGATAAAAATTTTTCCCGCGGCAGCACAGACGACAAGAAATTTGTAGCCCTGACACAAAAAGTGGCTACCCAACTAACAAACGAATGTACATTCAAAAATATATTGTCAGGAATGGTCCAATGCTGAACAGAATTAGGTTAAAGGGCCAATAATTTTACGATTCCATCACAAGGTTTCAGTTTTCGTAGAAATAAAGGGCAGATGATACGGTAGGGTTAACAGGTATAAGTCATATAATCCTCATGAAATATCATACTCACCGGCAACCGTGAGATGGACGAGGGTGGAGGTGTGAGGGTAGGTCGAGATCTGACATTCATACTCGCCCTCGTCAGAGTGGGTCACGTTCAGCACATTAAGGAACCACACCTGAGGACGAAACAAATAACTCTCGATACATTTACTTTTTATTGATTTATAAGGCAATATAAAAGGTGGTATAATAAATATGAATCCTATATGACGTACGACTCACGTATACTAAGATACGACCAGGTTATTTACAGGAGTCATGCCTTTCATCCGGGAACAACAATAACAAAGGGAGCTAATCAAAGACGTACAGTTTTTGTATACGATTGGGATGTAATTTAGAATTATGATATTGGAACCTTGGGATAATGTAGTAACCAGAGTTCCAACATTGATGTAAGCAATACTTTAATGCAGTTTATGTTGAGGTGCAAGTGTAATGAATATATTTATAAATATTATGAAAATATATTTCCAATTGAAATATTATCATGAAAGAATATGAACAACAAATGAATTTTCTTCAAAAGAAAGGCTGCACAAGCAAATCTATCATATAAAAAGAATTAAATAAATCGAACTGGGCAGGGTAAAGGATCTCACCAAAGATTTATTGTGAGGGAGAAATTTTTGTTTTGTGACATGTTGCTAAACTGCATTCAAGCAGCAAATACAGTAAGTGTAGGCTTCCTTGACGGAGCATCGTTACTGAAAAGTTCGTCCAGATGAAGTTCGTATGCTGTATTAACTTTAAATATAAGTGGTTGCTTAAGTAACTCGAATAATTGAGTTCGGCAGCGGCCTCGACTTCTTGCAGTAATAAAAGTCGCAAACAACTGAACTGAGAGAAAAAAACTGAAATATTTATGGTAGCGAAGCGAGTTGGTACAGACTCGAGACGTTATGGGCGAGGCGAGACATCGTCGTCTGTACAGACTAGGGATGTTGGAGGCGAGACGAGACATGGTCGTCTGTACAAACTAGGGATGTTGGAGGCGAGGCGAAACATCGTCGTCTGTACAGACTAGGGATGTTGGAGGCGAGACGAGACATGGTCGTCTGTACAGACTAGGGATGTTGGAGGCGAGACGAGACATGGTCGTCTGTACAGACTAGGGATGTTGGAGGCGAGGCGAGACATCGTCGTCTGTACAGACTAGGGATGTTGGAGGCGAGGCGAGACATCGTCGTCTGTACAGACTAGGGATGTTGGATGCGAGGCGAGACATCGTTGTCTGTACAGACTAGGGATGTTGGAGGCGAGACGCGACATCCTCGTCTGTACAGACTCGGGATGTTGAAGCAGAAAATTTCAACGCTAGGATGCATAAAAATAACTAAACCGTCCGGTATTGTTTGTTTGTTTAATACCTTAAGAGGTGAAGAATTTTAAACATTTGAGTTTAAGTTGCATATACTGTTATGCTTTAGCTGAAATATCAATGTTCAACGTTAATTAACATAGACGAACCCAAGATGAAAGGAAACCCAATAAATCGAATAGGGTCAAATTATTCTCAGAAATTGCGAACTGATACACGACTTGCTCTGGCATACGGTATTCAACAGCAGAACATTAGCTTACTTTCTATCATCCTATGTTACAAGCATAAGAAATTTCATCAAACGGTACGAGGTTTGATCGAGCTTAATCACTATCGGTAGCCAAGATTGAAATCGAGTTTCGCAATGAATACTAATTATCAGAATTATAATGCCTATAAAAAGAGATTCACTGATAGGTGTGAACGATGGTGACCAGATGGAAACAATGACGGAAAAAACACAAACAGTTGCTAAGCTGAGTTAAAATAATATGCGTTCAAAAATTACTTTTTAAAGACAACACTTCAAAAGAATACAATGTTTCCAAAGTTACACATCTACAATGAATTTCTAATTTTATTTCCATACATAAAAAAATATTTTTTTTTTATTTTTTCATAAATTAAAAATTGTATTTAAATCATGTTTAATAAATATTTTATTCAAAATAATTTATTGTGTCAACTGATTCATGCATCGTCTCCGAATTTACGCAAGTGTGCAAAATTTCAGATCAATTGGACAGGTAGAATTGTGTTGAATATCGATTATAAGACTTGTAGAATAAAAAATTATTTTGAAATTTTTTAAATTACAAAATAAAATTTATTTCTAAAATTATATAATCTGTCAATTGATTCCTGAATGTCTCCGACTTTACGCAAGTGTGCAAAATTACAGATCGATTAGAGAGGTAGAAGTGTGTTAAATATCGATTACAAGATTTGTAGCAGACAGACAAACATACAAGAAGTGAAGTTAAAGAGAAGTGTTGTAGAATTAACCTACCAACATGACGAAAATTGTTGCATTGCATGATAAAAAAACATGCGAACAGAAGGTAAAATGTTTACAATAGAAAATTTATGGTCAGTGAGCGCAACTCGAATGACATGCAAGGTGTCTGGAGAAAACCAATAGCAATATAGTATGCAAATCAAGCAATATTCTTGCCCAGAACTAATGGCTGGATAAGAACGATATACATAGAAATTGTTTTGCTCTGCGCTCGACCGAAGCAGGTCTTGGAGAAGGACCACGCTGAAATTGCATACGCATAAGTCATTTTTAATGCAGGTTTCGTTGAAGACCAGAGAGTATTTCTTATTGACAATTTTCTTATTATTTTTCTCGATTCGGCGAATTAGGCTCTTGATAGGAAGTGAAAATCCAAATATCAGGTTTCCAAGGGACATTTTATTATAATTACCTGATATTTGGATTTTCACTTCCTATCAAGAGCCTAATTCGCCGAATCGAGAAAAATAATAAGAAAATTGTCAATAAGAAATACTCTCTGGTCTTCAACGAAACCTGCATTAAAGAACAGCTTCTGCCAAACTACAATAAGGCATTTTTATGCATATACATACAATATCATTTATTTCTTGATCCCAACTACTCTAGAGAGTGGAAGTAATTATTATGAAGTGTCTCCTTTTTTTAATTACAAAATCTGATAGCGTCAAAATGCAGATTTTCATTCGGTATTATTTGTAAAATATTTGGAATTTTGCTGAATTTTTAGACCAGAACATATGTGAATGAATATTTATATAATAAAAAGCCCAAATTAAAAACATTTAAACCGGCCAAATAAACAATAATTACGTTTTTTGTTGGAATTCCTGGAATGATATTATGAATTCGTGTTTTGAAACAAAGATTTAAAATTTAACACTTTTATATATGGGACAATATGTGCACTGATGTCACGCAAGTCATTTATTTCTCGTAACGCAATCTCATTATAATAAGCTGCAGGAAGATAAATTCTAGTATCTTATCATTTCACATAACATCTGAAATCGAGACTAGACTTTTGACAACTATCTTGATATCTCATGGAACAATTTAAAATGCCCGGGGAATGTTTTTCCCAGTCATGCTTAGATCTTACATTTATTCTCCTTTACTAATTAGATATCTACTTTGTTGAGGACCAAAATGAGCGACTTGTCATTCTAATGAATCTCTTGAGCAAGTTCTGCCTCTTGCCGCTGGTCCCTTGAGGGGAGACTTCTTTATGAACAGAGAACTCGTGCTTCCTTATTAAAAAAGACGACCGAGAAATATTACTTTTTATCAAGGAAATAGCGGTATTGCATGATCCAAGAGATTTCTTAGTTGTCAACTACCTGGAATTCTTTTTCATCATTTTTCAAACAGTAAAATTCGTTCGTCAAGATTTATACTTTAAGGTAGAATCTCTTCTGCAATAACTTTACTAATGCACAAAAATGGAAGAAGAGAAGACGCTAAATGTGAATTTGTCATTTATGAAATTCCTTTGCAATTCCTTGATATTACTGAAATATGCTCATTTAGTGGATTGGTGTGTATATTTTACTAATATTCTTACGCATCATCATAAAACATACATGTTCATAATATTTATCCAGATTTATAGTTGTCGCAGCACCTCTCCCTTTTGACCGGCCAATGATGGAAATTTCAGAAAACAGCAGAAAAAAATTTACTACCAACCACCAAATTCATTCGAATATACTTAATCTTTAGTGAGTAAAAGACTTTTAAATATTTACTGTCCATCAAACTTAAATGTGCTACTTAATTTGAATATATATTTGCAAGCAAATTTGCAATGTTTAACGTGGCTTGGAAGTCTAAATTCTTTTGAGTTCAGAGAGAACGCAAATTATTACTTCGGAAAATTTCACTGCATGTATTCGGACCGGAAACATTAACAAACCAATTTACTAGCACTCAAAGAGGCCGGAAATATTTTATGCTAATTACCCATATTTTCAGTGCATTCGTTTCCACACAAAAGCTACAGTGTTTCTATACGTATTTCTCAGGCGTGTTTGATGAAGACCATTATGGGCGTTAAAAACGAAAATGAAAAAAGGTTGCGCGCTGCCGTCTCCTACGTAATGATCTTAAAGACTCAATTACGTGCCACAGCGCTGCAGGAGCGAGTGCAGCGCTGCACTGAATAAAAATTTCAACCATTCTGTGGTAGGGAAAACACCGGCGCAGAAAAGAAAAATGATCGAAACGAGCGTGTATTCCCAACCCTATTGTTCGTCATCATTGTTATTGCGATCGATGAAAACGAATAGAACTGAAAACTACATGCTAAAATTGAATTTTTGTTTAGGAAGTTTGGCAGCATCACTATGAATTGTCGTGCTATAACACTGGACTAAAGTGAAATTGTAACGTACCTAAGATAAACTAATCCAAAGCTGCAGCAAAGCAAACACATAGATGATTTTCGTAATATTTTGCTTAACTCTATATTTCACGTTATCGTTAGAAGTTTTGTTGAATTATTTCGTGGTTTTAATTGAAGGTATTGACTTACTCTAGAATCGTATTTTTTATTCATACGTTTTTTCAACATATAACTGTTTTGTGAGTTACCTCCAGATTTCATATTGAAATGTATTGATGTTATTTCAATATTAATTGTCTTCGAAAATGCCAAATAAGTGTGTCGATTATCCAGATCCATTATGTTATAATTGTGAAACGGTGAAATTTGTTTCACAGAAACATACTGTCAAATCAATTATCAAGAAAGCTTACCATTTGTACTTTGGATGTAAGATTAGAGATCAAGACCCACCCTGGCCCTTCATATTAGTTATATATTTTTTACGCAGGGCTCCCTGAAGGCAAAAGAAAAGCCATGCCCGTTGCTGCGTGCGTCCCTGGTTAGCAGGGAATACCAGATCGTGTCACCGAAGTTTATTTTTGCAATGTACCCTCTTTAGATCATGGCATCACAAAAAAATATAACTCAGTACTCACTGCAGTGAGTGACAGAGAGCGCATTTTCTCATCGATGAAAACGTGAAGTCACGGACGGGCAGACAGACAGACGGACGGACAGACATGGCGAGCGCAATAGCGCATTATTTTCCATAAATGAGAAAATGCGCTAAAAATAGTATTCATAAACCATTTATTTATGTAAAATCATTGCAAATTGATTTATCGCTTTCATTTAAGTATGTTAATACTTGAACAACCAATTAAGTTTCCACTATACCCACTCTGAGGCTAGCTGGTATTCAGCATACCACTCGGGGCGTCCAGTATAATATGGTTAGGATGTACAGTACACGTTCCTCAGAACCCTGACACACCGACAACCTTGGGCCGATGTTCACCCGAAATGCCTAACGACATTCCGCTGTACGGCTTGGGCTAGCCTTGCTGCTACATCTGACATGGGTAACTTAACTGGTTTTGGTTCAATTATTGTTTGGTTCATATTTATTTTTGTTCATTTTTTTGCGTAATAGGTAAGGTGATTCGTAGTAAATTACAAACTTCACAGTAAATTAAAAATTTATTATAATCTTAGAAATTCGCGTGGATTGAACCTATACGTTTCATTTCTAGTCCTTTAAATAATTCTCGAGAAACCCGCAAATTCTATCGGATGGCATTTTTCAGAATAATATGCGTCTATTATACAATAAAAACATTCATAAAAGTATCATTGAACGACAACGAATTATTATTCCGGTGAAGATAGCCTTGGGTTACGGGTTGCAAATGCCAGGCAGCCGTAATTTTGAAAAAGGTATAAAATGCCCCGGGACTATCACAACCTCACTAAATTATTCTGAAGCAATAGCAGAGACAGAATTTCCAAATATATAAAATTGATTTCAGTTCAAGCTTAAAGAACCATTATAAAAAGAAGAAAAGAAAAGCGGGTTTGTTCGAAGGCTTGTTCAATAGTGAATTTCTTAAATAAATTTACTAATGAACAAGCGTTGAAATTTCAGCAATAAAAAGTTAGAAAAAATACTACTGTCCAAAAGTAATATGACTTCAGAATAATTTCAGCAATTGCTTTCAAAATAAATGTGAACTTATCTAATTCTTTATACCATTGTGGTATTATAAATTTTCGGTATCATAAATGCACTGCAGAATATAAAAAATCAATATGCTATCAACCATTAGTGTTTCTTACGTTAGAAACAGAGATCTGAAATAAGATCACTGTAAGAACTTGCACAATATTATGATATATTACAATTGAGTGCGTGTTTAATTCTCGAATCTCGGACTATCTCTGACAATAACATACAACGACTACAAAATTAAAGCCGATTTCAAAGTTTAATGATGTGCCTCAATTACCTTTTTGGAGGATTGTGATGGTCTTTTCTCGAAAGTTTTCGCAATAGGCAAAGTTTTGGTAAATTTATCTAGATTAAATGATCACTTTTCACTTTACAGGCTAGATGATTCTGACGGTTGTTTCTAATGTTATGAATTTAGACGCGTTAATGATTATTTCTTTTGGAAAAACTTGTATTAATTTGATCCTTATTAGGTATAATAATAAATTTCATTACCTTGTTTCTGATTTTTTCAGCCACCTCACCTTAATAACCCACTACATTGAATATAATATTAATTCAATGTATAGCAGAAATTTCTAGTATATTGGCAGAGTCTTTGAGATTCTCTTTGTTTTATTCCTTTTTATCGTATCATCAAGAGGAAGCTGCTGATCATGAAGATATCCGGAGGCTAAGCGAAGACTGGAGCCTCCAGAAAGTTCAGAAAAGATTCAACTCTTTGCGTTAAACATAGAAACTATGAGATGGAGTTCTTCGCATGTCTTTTGTGTCGACAATGCAATAGTGGAAGATTTTGAAGTGATTCTTATATATGTATATGCCATGTGTAAGGTTTATTGATTGAAGGAAGTAATTTTGTCATCATGTATTCATTCCTTCTGTCTTCTTGTCATCATGTATTCATTCATTCATGTACTCATTCTGCATAGGTAAGAATTTATTTTGTGTTTGAAGCCAGGGGCTATAAAAGATTGGTATATTCCATGGCGTATCCACAATATCTACCGCGTTTGAATAATATCTGGATCTGATGTTTGGATTTTAGTTGCAAACTTGCGAGATATTGAAAAATTGTTAAATGAGATTAAAAAAATTGAAACTTTATTCAAAATTTAGGAATGAAAATTTTCTCAGATACAAAATCAAGTTCTATTTAATAGTTTTTGTGATTGGAATTCATCAGGTGGCTAAGAGTTGGGCGATTTCACCGAAAACTATTGAACAAATGATGTTGTTATTTAAAATTGGTTTCAATCAATCAAATAGGGTTTCAAAATCAAATAAAGAAGATGAATGTCTCCAGTTGATTCATATTCCTGTTTCTGGAATTACTGTTTTTAGGATAGATCTTACACAGCATCAAACTTTTATGGATACTGAACACCCAACGCTGGGGAAAATGCTGATAAGAAGAATATAAATTGCGTTAATTATTTGCCTGTCTTCTTGAGTATATACAGTAATATCCGGCAATATTTCTTTCTTAAAACGTAGAACCGTCAACACAGAGCTCCTTACTTCTGACTTATTTCTGCTCAAGAGTACTCAGAAAGAATACTTCAAGATGTGGTAGACCCTTTAGATAATGAGATGTCTCAAGATCCCGCAGAATTTTTACTCAGCGCTAAATATAACTCTCTTAATTGCCTTGAAATATACTCAAGAAGATGATCCGCGATTATATACCTGTCTCAGAAACGAACAACTTTTACGGTTAGCAACACATAACATTCTAACAAAAATGGCTCGAATCCATATACGTTGAGGAAATATAATTAAAATAACGACATGATAATTGTATCGATGTGTGAATGAGATTGCGTATTTATTTGTTTTGCTAATTTCATTTCATTTGTTGAGCGAACACCAATCCAAGGTAATTAAATCTTGAGTGTCAAGACCGTAGATTTTCATTTTGATTTTGATTTCATCACAGTTTTGAATGGAATTAAAACTGGAGCAGTATCTTGAAGTAACATTAGAAAAAGTATAATTTATGCAGTTTTTACCAAGCATATATTTGGGTTTTTCTGCATTTATACCGTCATAATTATTACTAGCAATATTACTAACTGTAAAATTACCAACTTGATGATAATTAGTATTCCATTGTAAAAAATAAATTGCTATGCAGCTTTGCTCTTTCTTCTCGTTTCAATGGCAAAAACTTCCAATTTGACTGTTAATTTGAATCATTTTGGCTTAGTTTCACTCGTTAAAGCCGAGGGAAAACTTATTATAGATTGTAGAAAGGTTTATCATCAAAATCATACTGAATTAATGACTGAGGAGTAGTCATTATTGTAAGTTAATTACATGAGATTTTCTAAATTCCGCTTTATTTCAGGCCTTTAGACTTCAAACAAGAGAGATCGTCAGCAATGCAAATATTTCAGGGGGCAAATTAGTGAGATTTAATCAAGCAAATTCAGTTTTAAACGCAGCCTGCATCGCGATGCTAGGCAGCGAGGCCATTCATTTCCCTGTCATGGCTGGCCATTTCTTGGGAATAATAAAAAGTGAGATATGAAAGCTATTTATATGAAATCATGTTGAAATGATTGAAATAATAATTAAATGATGCTGTTGCACAAAGTTCGAGTGTCACATATAAGTGATAGAATACATGAATAAATAATCTTATGATCAAAACTGTATTACTAAAAAACAAAAATCTAAAAAATAGCGGTATCATAACATGGTTTATCATGTCTTTGTTGAGACTTCAAAGGTAAAATTTAAATCGAAGAAATAAAGTCGCTTGAATTTTACTTTAATGTCTTGCCCAAAAGTTTGTGTTACCGGTTCTGAACAATCTTGAGACAAAACAGCTGAGAAGATTTTTCCGATGTTCAGTAACTAATGTTTCATTTTACATATGAAATGTATTTGCTTATATAAATCTTTCTTAATGAGTGGAAATTCACCTCAATTCGTAGTTTAGAATAAACGTCCTTATCCTCGGTATGAATCGAAATCTTTCTTTAAATACTTGAATCGTAAAGTTTTAAAGCATTTCTTGAATATGTTGGTAATTTTCGCTAAGAACTTGATTATGTTTCACAGATATCTTGGCCATGAAGACATGCCTCGACCTATGAAATATTTTCATTATTATGATTTCACGATGTTAGCTGACTGGCCAATATTCCCACAGATTTTAAGCCAATATTCAAAACCGGAAGGTAGAAGACACTTTTCTAATATTCATGAATCCGTTTCAAGTCAACCTATAAATCGACCACCTAAATTTGCAACATTATTCCATCAAATTCACTATATGGCTTGAAATAATTTATTTATCTATTGCAATGTCGCTAAATCTAATTGCCATTTCCATACTTATATTCTGTGAAAAGAGACGTTTTTCTGATTTTTGTATCAGCCTATTTAGTCTTCAGCTTCTTACACTTTGCTTCAAGTTCAATGAGAATAACTTACCAATGCACCGCGATGTTCGAATTTACTTTGCTTTCCAAACTAAGTATTTTCAAACTTAATTTGTTGAATTCAGGAGCAATTGCTTCTTTTTAAATGTGTTCCCGTCACACCTGATTTTTTTTGCATAAATTATGAAATTAATATCTAAACAATACAATGAAACTATACCCGAGAACGATAATAAAAATTCGTTGATTTATTGTTCTCTACCATGTTATGACCTACATCTGATACTGCGTGCAAAGAATGGATTTTTTGTTCATACATACATGTATTATACCGTCCGAAACTTCCTGTTTTGTTTGAGTATAATTGTAATTTTTAGTTATTATATAGATATTCTCTCTGTAGATAAGCAATAGTCTCACGTTTTTAAAGCATTTGGAAGGAATTTGCCTGCATGCGTCTGTATGTTGTCTTGCAACTGCAATAATGGAATGATGGAGCTTATAGAGGAGATCTATGGAACCGGAAATTCAATTACAAACGCTTCTTCTTCATTCGGCTGTACGCGCTCGTCTATAGCAGTGTAACGTCCCTGTATCTGATAACAACTTTGAAATATTATCTTTCACTTACAATGTTCCTCATTTTCGAATTTTATTGTCATTGTACATTTATAAACACAAGCCTACTTTGAATGTCGCTTATAATTCTCACCAACTTGAAATTGTGGATACATCATTTGTCTGATCATTAAGATATCCTATTGTCATGTCTTTTATTCGCCGTCTTATTTTTTGATATCTTCTGTGAATTTTTATTATGGTAGTTTATTTTTTTGAACAGACGATTGTTTCTTTTTGACAATTTTTAGCAGACGATGGACCTGGACTGCCTAACTTTTTTTATACAAGAATTTAAATTTTTTGTGCAATTTTCCTTGTTGTCAAGTTCTATGTAGCATTAAAGTTTACCATAAACAAAAATAAAGATAATACCCAAAAGAATTCATCGAGTGTTTGCTACAGCATAAAGCAATTCTTTCAAGTAGCTGGCGAAAAGTTCTTGTCAATTATAGTGACTTGGAAATTATATTCACTGTCAATAATAGTAAAGCCAAGATAGAAATTGTCTCTGATTTTATCCGTTGCCTCTTGACGGCACAAGTAAGCTTCTCTTCACCTCAGTTCTCTATCATAATAACTGCGAAGTTGTATGGAGAGCGCACAATAATTATTTTCTGCGGTTCCACTAACTCATGCAACAAATTTCTCCCATAAACGTAGCGCAAATACCGCTACTAAAAGCGCACTACGGACCAAACACAAGTCGTAAAATCTACCGCCATATGGGAGACTGGATATATGACTGGGTCGCTCGGCCACTTCAGGCAGGTTTTGAGGAAGCTTTGGTCGTATGTTGGGTGGTCTTGCTAAACGCGTTATTTACAAAGAAAACTTTGACAACCGGGCTGAGTAGACCTAGAAAACAATATATTAGTTGCGGCAAAAAGTGAAAGTCTCATGTTGCTCTCAGCCGCACTTTCTATGTCGTCAGAGATGCCTAACGCAAGACAAATACCCAGTTTTATTATATGTGGAACCCTTAACCATAATAGTTGGCAAGTATTACTTGCAGGACAAGGGCCATACTTTCAAAAAAGTTAAGAGATCGTAAATTCATTAGCCAATCATTGACGTCCTTTCAAGCAAAATCCACCAATCATAGACAAGATAATAGAGCGTAAGTACTTACGTTCACTTAGCGAATTTTGAGAGTATGGCCCCAGATTCATAGTGAGGCTGAATTAAAAATTGATAATATTAAATACTTGAATATTCCTATTGAAAAAGTTCATTTATTTAAGCGAGATTTTCAAACGAGCTATATAATTAGGAAAATCTTACCAACTCTCGTCTTGGGAAAAATATTTTAATTATCAAAACAGAAGCGCGAATAAAAGAGAATTTGGACGCGACAAAAAATTCTTAGAAGAGATATTCTTTTTGTAATTTGCAATATAACGCTTTTAATATATTATTTTTAATATTTCGGCATTAAATGATGTTCTTCTATGATGTTGCCGCGGCGTATAATACCTGCTGTACTTTGCAATAGATGAAAGTTTGTCAGCTGATGGCGGCGAGAAACAGAGACGCAAGTGCAGTATTTTGTCCGGCAAAAAGACAGACTCGACGTCAGTAAAGTTGCCTCATTAATTCACAACTTCCCGGGAAGACTTCGTTCATCGTCACTTTTTGTGCCCGTCTTTGTGCAGCAAACTTGTCTTATCTTTCTCCGCATCAAGCGCTTCTTGTTGACAGTTTATGGAATAATTCTGTATAGTCACATAATTATTATTAAAGTGCAGTATGCATAAAGAGAAAGTCGAGAAAAATTTTATAAATCGAGAAATAAATTAAATAAATTATAATTTTTATTTAATCTGACCAAACTTCTTATTTAATAATTTTATTTAAGCTGACTGATATTTCTTATAATCCAGCGATATTATTTGGTTGAAGGTAATCCTTAAAACTGAATTTTTAATGCTTGAAAAGACAGGAAATTTTGTTTCCTGACACCTGTTGAAATTCGAATTCGAAGTATGACAAGAAAAAAATTAAGGCATATTAAGTTTGTTCGTTAGATGTTGGTATGTTAATTTTTTTTCAATTGTACCAAAAAAAATTATCACACCTAATTTTGTTTTGACTTATTTACAAATCACGAAGAAATTGAAAATAATTGAAAATGTGCAGTTTGCGATGAATGAATCCTCATAATTACCTGCATTATTTCTTTAAATCAGAGGTCCTTCGGGAGGCAACATCCTTGACAACGCGTTTAATAGTACGACAGCGAGCAGTATACTAGTACACTTGAAAACTTGGGATATGTTGTACGTATCTCGTGGCACGATATAATGATACGAGGCATGATACGACATAAGGATACGCTGCATGATACGACATAAGGATACGATGCTGCACGGTATGACAAACGGATACGATGCTGCATGATGCGACATATGGATACGATACTACATGGCACGTCATAAGGATATGATACTGCATGATACGACATAAGGATACGATGCTGCATCATACGATAAGAATCCATCACAAGGCTCTCTACTTCTCCCCACTGAAGTCTATTCTAACACGTTCGCTATGTAATTGAAGGCTTTTAATCTAGATTAATCAAATGCTCCCCTTAAATCAAACACGACTACATTCTAAAAAAATTGTATACAATTATTAATAACTACTACAATATTAATCCAAAACCTGGACTGCTCATTTTGAACAAAGTTACCCGGTAGCCAAAATATTAGATTATTTCCCATTTACAAGATAAATCGAGCGCCTGAGTACAGTTATACGTTGACTGAGTCCTGCACCGTTTTTAAAATAAAAATTTAACTTGCTATCACCGTAACTTACCAGTAAATAATTTAATCTATATTTTGCAAGGCATGAATAGATGTCATTTCTATTTTATTTAAACACATATTAATTAAGCAACGGTTTCACAAGTATTGGAAAAATTCAAATGAAATCATTCTCAACTCTCGCCGAGAATTTTTGATGCGATCGCCCCAGATATAAATGAATCTTGAATTAAAATGAGCCTAATTGCATATCAAATGTTTTAATTTTAGTTTCCCAATAACAAAACTCATTCAATTTCTACATTCTTTTGGATATGTCTGCATAATCTCATTAATTAGAATCCCTGGGAAGCGTGTAAATACGTGTACATTTAAAAAAAAGTAATACACGTATTAAAGTAAGTTAATACGTGTATCGAATAAATAATAATTCTGAATTTAGAATAAGACATGCACAGTTGCGTTTTTGCACTCATAATAATTAGCTTTCCCTAATAATCATTAGTTAGGCAGCACTGAAATAAAGTTTTCAGGGTAATTCTATAACTAATTCTCCCCTAATTAACAAATAATATCGATTCGTCTCCAAACATTGGAATCATGGTAATGATTTTTCTTACCTAATCGCACCAGTATTGAAATTTATCACTGCAGTTAAAAGTTCGAACCAATCATCATCTTCTGACGAATCAGGACATAATTAAATATAAGATAAATTAAAAAAATAAAGATTTATCCCTACCAAGAACGCTATGCCGGCCATGTTTAGGGAGAATAACAGAGCATCGCTAATTTGAACAAATAGAAATTATTAGATATAATTTATTTTTTTAAGTGAAATTTTAATTAGTTCTATTTATTATACATTCATTTTCCGGGAAATTTTCGGTTTTGATGCTCAGGATATGGAATCCATGTGAATCGGCTTTCCAGCCATTGAGGTTATTCTGTATTTTCTGTTATTCTGTATTCTGCATTATGTATATCATTGATATTCTGTATTCTGTATATTCAATATATTGTAATTGAATACAGTATATTCTATACTGTATTCAATTGAGATAAAGAGCGATCAGCTCATTCAAACCTCTGCCGAACAAAATATTTCCATTTAACCGACCATATTAAAATTCGAAAATTTTTGTTACCATAATTCTAAATGAAATTGATTTTACACCAGAAAATCGAATTACAAATTAATTTTTCAATCCAATCCACTTTTTTATGCCTTATATACCGATATATATATTTATATAAATAGATAAAATTTCAGAGCCAGGTAATGTGCCGGCACGAAATACATCTTGAAAAGGAGCTTTAATATCCCTTTTCTTTTGCAGTGGTTGGCTCCATAAAAACACCCACACCTTCTGGGAAACCCGTTTAATTATTTGAACTTTATCCTTTTCCTCGCAACAAATTCGGTCGATGCAAATCACGAAACGAATATAAGTAAACAAAGCTCAGATAAAAGAAACCCGAGATATCTTTTGGAATCAGAAAGTATCTTTAGGGATGAGTGAGAAGATGAAAAGCACTGACCTGGGAATGACGGGCGCCCTGGTAATGAGAATGCCGGGAATGCGACACAAAGAAGCGAGGGTCGTTGCTGTACATGCTTTCTCCTACAGCCAGCAGCTCCAGGTCCCGACGTCTGATCCACGACACGCGCTGTAATACAAGCAAAAATATGAGCCTGCCTTCTTATTATCCTTATTTTCCTTCTGATCTAATTTTTGCTTGTGTTGGCATTAAGAAAGTTTGTGAATAAATGGTGCATGACTGGTAATGTTGGGTTAATTTTATAAATAAGAAAAAAAGCTCTTAGTGACCCTGGACATTTAACCAATAACAATTGAATCAGTAGATTAACCAATAAAATAAATTCGTGAATATAAAATATAGCCCTTTGTCTTCCTAGCTTTTGTCTATTAAGCCGTGAACAAGTCTCAGGATCGGATTCAAAATTCGGAGCCATTCTGAAAAACTGCATGTAAGAACAAATTACAAACATGTATTAATCTAACTAACAGGATAGTACGCAAAGCATATAGCAAATAAATTATGCATCAATATAAGTAATATTTAAAATCGCTTAACAAAACCACCATTGAATCGACATATAATTTTCACAAAATTATCAGACCAAATACTAGCACAAGGTCACTGTAGAGGGGACTTAAAACACTAAATGAGATATTACAGTGATCCATACTTTAACTAAACGTATTTATATTTGCACAGGTATACATTCTATAATAATACCCAATTATTGCATCACGATCCCTAAGACGATTTGATATGAAGTTAAATATGTAAACTAGAATGAAGTGTGCAGAATATAGGATATTAATTAATCTGTACTGTTTCATCTGCCCTAACAATAATAGCAGTCCTATTAATGCGAATTTATATGGTAATGATTAGAGATTAGGTGCTAGTATGATATGAGCAAATGTAAATCTTAAGACGAAGAATGTAGGGACTCCAAATTCACGATGAATACTCTTAATTATAGGTATTTTTAGCACATTTCCTCATATATGGAAAAAAGGCGCCATTGTGTTCGTCATGTCCGATTGTCTGTCCGCATGTCTGTCCGTCTGTTCATGACTACACGTTTTCGTCGACGAGAAAAAATGCGCTCTCTGTCACTCACTCTAGTGAGTACTGAGTTATATTTTTTGAATTTCTATAAAAATTTGTTTACTTTTTCATTTAATTCCATAAACATCTTACACTACTCGTCCAACAATATTGATGATAGGGTAAATAATGACTTGATAACTACTATTTCGAGGCTCAGAAATCTAATTTGCACGGTATTGTCCTGACAATTCCGTGTTACAATATAATTTAAATCAAGGAACTAACATACATATCAGTACGCAAAAAAATCGTAAAAGTATTCGAGCGTTTGTTGTGATTCCACTCAACATTGCATACTAACATTAACATCAGTTGCCTTCATTTTCTTTTCTCTCTCTCTCTCTCTATGTTATTGTACAATTTTATTGCAAGTAAAACCCGAAGCTTCCACTGACCGGATCGTTACTTCGGGTGTAATCGTTAGAAGCGCCTGAAATAGTGAAATTTGAGAGCAACTCTTGAAGCGGTCGGGGGGCAACAGCAACATCTTGACTTTCCCGCTGGAGCTTCCCTCGCAGCACTGAAATATGAAAAACTAAGCTAAAATGTCGGCAAAACCTCGGAAAAAGAATTCTCAACTTTTTCTTCGAACTTATTGCAAAAGTTTTCGCAAAACTCTAGTTATTTGTTTGCCCTTTAGGCTGATTTTAGTGCTAACGAGACTTGAAAAATGGGAACAACGAAGTTTGTACACCGAAAGTTTTTAGCGTGGTCAGATTTTCGTTTTATATTTTGAGAGCTCAAGAGCAGTATCCAGCCTAGGCGTAACTCAATCAGCAGCCCAACGACCGAAAAGCTGAGAAAGACTTTTTGTGTACATGACGAACTTTCGCTTCCGAAACACATTTCTCCTCCACTTATTGACATGCGTCGCCGACTCTCTGGGAAGCTGCAATTCATTTCAAAAACCGCTATGTTAAGACTTTTATCGGAATGAATTTGGTAGGCTCACAAGAAAATGTAGAAGAAAGCAAGCAGTTTATTTCACCATGATATTAAATGCTTCAGTAACGGAGAAGGTTTATGGACAAATAGGCTCAATTTTTTTAATCAGAGCATGAATGGGAAAAACAGTTTGGTATTCCAAAAAAGTGGTTTAAATTAATAATAATCCATAAAATAGAATGTTAGCAACATAAACAAGTCAAATCTCCGTAAACTGATATTGATATCTGGTATCTTGAAGTAATTAGAGACTGGGTTATTAACTCTATATTGCCGCGCCTCATGTATTCACAACAACTATTTTCCTGCTAACTTCCATAAACTGCAAAAGAGTTTGATTTTGATAAAAGAAACCTGAAATAGCTTAAGGCTGCTCTAAACTTATATCTAATCAAAGGACTGAATACGATATTAATATTTCAATAAAAGAGCGGTGTAATAACAACATAGGCCAGCAAAAAAAAAACGTTTTGCAAGCTCTAGCAGTCTGGCTGTTCCAACCGGACTTCCTGTTATTTGTTCAGGATGCTAGGAATCCGAATTTGATCTGCATTTTTCAATAGGAGGTCGGATTTATCGACAATTTAAGCCCCCACGTTAATTGAGGAAATACTTCAACATGAACAAATGTATACGTATACAATCGAAATATGAATGTAAATATTTTTAAAATTCTTTTCAGTCTCTATGATTGTTGGTGGAATCTTCCCGTGAATCTTTATATGGAGCAATGGGCATTATTTCAAAGCATGAGAAATGTTGGTTTACAGAAAATATTTGATATTGCCGCTACTACCCCACCGTATCATTACTATAAAATTAAGCGGTGTTAGTTCTATGACAATAGACTTCGGCTGGGTCCTATTAATTTGGAATAACAATGTAGAGAAGAGCACATGCATTTTATAGATGCTTCTTGTAATGATGTATTATAAAAACAATAATTTAGATTTCCGTATGATGTTACCAGATCGTGCCCTAAGTGCGGAAAATTTGCCCAAAGTATTGTCTTTCTATGTGCGCCACCACAGTGAACAAGTGTGTAACAGTTCCTTGAACACCTGATAATTGAAGTAAAAGTTACATCTTTGTCTTTTATGACCTGACCTGTAATTTTAATGGACTAAAGTTAAATCTGTATTAGTTTAGGGATTTTAGGTGACAAAAAATCTGATCAAGTTTTATTGTGAGTTTTTAGGAACGAAATATTCGTAGAATCTGTCAGCCATTGTAGTTTTTATCTCACAGGCAGAGTGACAACTGAAATTTAGACACGACTTCTCCCACACACGTCGTTTTTTCTTGCGTTGTTGAATGAAAATGTGCGGTCGTCTTTAATCCTTTGTTGGCATTCAATCGCAAGAAATGATGAGTCTGCTGATCATTGCGGATAGGATAGTCTGGTACGCTCAGTAATTAATGGCCTCCCGTAACATCACGGTTCAAATTATTGACGAGTCAAAATTAAAAAGTTTTGTTCAAGCTCACAAATCTCCAACGTAGCGCAGTGTTTGGACTTCAAACCTGAAGCGTTGATAATCACGAACTGAAGACAACAAATAAAGTGTGATAAGTTTGAACAAGCGTTTTCAGCATACGACATGCCGACGTTTTCTATTGCTTTAGCTCATATTTCTCTGGATTCAAAGTTACGTATTTTGAACTTTGGAAACCTTGATTTGAATGATGAAAATTAAGCAATATGAATATTGTTTTTTAATTTAACCTCTAACTGAAAATTATCACCAAAAGTGAATAAAAAATGTAGTCAGTATGAAGATAAGCGAAATTTTTTCCCCTAAATCTCGACGTCGAGAATTCCTTTTTGAGTAATTTTTCGGCTTAAGGTGACCAATAACGAAGAAGTTTGATTAAATATTTAGTTGTATAAGAGTGATTTTTTGTGCGTTCGGAAATAATTAAGGATGAATAATGATAATGACAGGTATAAAAATGGTATAAATTTACCGCAAAAAATCGTGTTTACAGAGACTGCAATGGACCATAGCAGCCTTTTTATTGAATTTTAAGTTATTGAGATAACATTCATGAAGCGTGGTGAAAGTTTTATATGATGCTTGATTATAAGAATACACAACCGAAGAAGCTGCTCAACATTTATAATATAAATAGGAAATGTGTGTGACGGCATCACGTCCACTGCTCGAATGGTAAATCCGCGAAAAGCACCTCTGTCTCCGGTTCGTCTCCGCAGGATTTTTTTAGGTCCAGGCCGCGATTTGCGGAAGTAAATACCCTTGAACGACATCGAAGGCTGACGCGCGAGCTCGCCTTCGGACGGTCTTACGGAGATACGAAAGAGATGTTGTCGTCCCTGCCGAGACATCCCCACTAAACTGACAGCCCCAAACCAGCAAAATCTCGGAAAATGCACAGTGGTGCATTTTATAAAGATCTGCAAGCTCTTATGAAGATTCGCAAGATTTTATGGAAATTCGGAATCTCGCGTGATGATTTCCTAGGATTCTTGCTATATATGAGGTCGGCCTCCTCAACTCACCTGAAATTTCTTGGGAACTATAAAGTAGACAAGAAAGGCGGTCGTTTCAAAATCTGGTGATCTAAATTTCGTTTGGTGTGCCAACATAAAGAGGACAAAAGAATTGTACTCGCCAGGTGAACGAAATTTTCTATTCTACCCGTCGTAGGACGCCCCAAATGTCACGTGGATGAAATGCAAGCTGCAGGGTAAGATGAGATATTGTGATTTTTCCGGCAGAAAAAGTCTTCGTATCTCGCCTCGATGTCGACTCATTTCAGTCGATGCTATTCGTGACTTTTATTCACGATCCAGTGCAAAAATCGGAGCTATATTTGCATGCAAAAGTTAAATCAAAATAGTTGTTGTTGAACATGATAGAATGTTCGTTGCGATTTTATTTAATCTCCATTTAGAACATCATGACACCCAAGAATTATGACTCATTGATCACACATGCGCAAAAGTTGAATATTAAATCAATCCAAAATTCCAGAAGCACAGAAAGTTGTGATTCCTTCCACCTTCATGGCATGTACTATTACATTAGAATTAAATAAATCATCATGTCACACTCGTACTTTCAATTGCGGTTCTATCAGGAGCAGGCGAGCCATCTCGCGCCACGTCTGTTTCGTAGGAGTTCTATAGCAGATCAATATACGGCCATCGCTGAAGCAGCCTTAATTTTCAATAGGGAAAGAATGTCATCCGCGAGGCTCTTCAGAAGTTTTCGACATCGACAACTCGGCGTCAATGCCCACCTAACTGCGTCGGATTTTCCTCGGCATATTTGAATGAGTTTCGAGCTGCAACTCGAAATTTTCGTGAGACGTATTGACTTATTGAGAGTCAGCGGACGCCAATCACATGTCTGACTCAGGCACCGAGCGAAAATATTCCAAGATTATTATTTGATTTTGTCCCGCATGCATTTTTATGCTAACAAAAATAGGCGCAGAGGTAGTAGAATTCTATACCTGTTGACATGCGGCACAGGGATTTCAATTTGGCAATATAATTATTAAATCAGTTCGGATAAATGATCTCGCCAGACGTTATAATCATGGAGCAACCGTGAAAAATATCAATATACAGCAATCATCAAAGTTGATGTTAGATTCTACATTTTACTTACAAGCATTGGAGTGTCATGAAAAATGGCATGATAGAATTCATATAAAATTGATTTCAGTTCAATAATGAAATAAACATTGACATAGTACTGTATCAGTAAACACTAAAATTCGCATTCATAGTGCTCACACAACAGGTTTAGTGCATTGTATCTGATACGAAACTGTTATTAAACTTCACATTGAAATAAAAATAAATATAAATGAACCCGCGTATGATGTGAGTAGAAGTGTTCTTTGTGCGAGTTTTACTTCAACTGCATAAGATAACAATGCAGCGATGCAAGCCAATTTCTAAAAATATAACTCAGAACTAACTGCAGTGAGTGACAGAGAGCTCATTTTCTTGTTACCGAGTATCATGGATACTCGACAAAGTGAAGTCACAGACAGACGGACGGATAGACGGACGGACAGACGGACGGACATGACGAGCACAATAGCGCCTTTTCTAAATAGATGAGTAAATGCGCTAAAAATATAAAAATCGCGCTAATCATGCATTTCGTGAATAAATGTTAGCAAACAGAAAATTGTGATCCAAATGGTCTTGTATAAGAAGTAATTTTTAGGTTTCATTTAATATTCATATTATAAATTGATAATTCTAAAATGGTCTGGAGCATAAATTTTATTCGTCTGCTCCACCTGTATAACGCCAGTTTTGATAAATATCGTTAAGTTAGTTTAAATCAAGTTTACTTAGCTCGACAAATACCAAATTTATAGGTATATATATTTAGATAATTCATTAGTATATAGAAGTATAATTTATGAAGGAAAACGTACTGGATTATACGAAGCAAATTCTGCACTTTGAAGAAGCTATTTTGGATCATTTAAACGAGCAAATGTTCTTTAAATAAATGTGTCAATAATATATGTGATAACAAATGCGAATTCGATAACAGAAATAATATACTGCAAATATAGAACTATACTTATATATGTGTTTGCCAAAACTAATGAACATGCCGACTGTATTAGCTGGCAAATAGGGATTGATTTCTATTCACGGACTCTTTATTTATAAGAACACTTGAACGTTCTCCAGGACTACGAGAGCTAATTCATTCTGTTTGTCCAGTGGTTGAATCAGTTGCGAGAAATAACTTTTTTCATGTTATAGTTCTTTTCTTTCGCATACAAAAGTAGTAATATAAATAAAAGTCGTGATAGAAATAACTGTTCTAATTAATGATTTGCTTTCAATTTATTTATTAAAACAAATAGCCATGGATGAAATTTATATGGCATTGGAACTTTTTTTTAATAAGTCTGAGATTAAAAAATGTCGAAGATTTGCAAATAATAAATACCTAAGTTTTTCAACAAATTCTTTAAGTATAGCTATTTAATATGTTTTTTTCTCTTCGATTTTTATGATTTATAGCGAGCAAGAATGCAGTATAATTACAGTGATCACAAAATTTTCCTTCTAGACACAAGTCATAAAATTCAATTCGTTCTCCCTATAGCTGTTATACATAACAGCATTTGATACTTGACAATGAATGAGCGATTTATTCTAAACTCTACATTTTTAATTCTCTCTAATTTTTAATTAAATGCTTACTTTTAAGACAATAACTGTATCAAATCTGCAGCAGCTGTCCTAAATATGTTGATTCTGCTCGCAAAAAAAATCGATCATTCATCTCTTACCTTCCAAAAATCCATGGAGTTTTCCATATTATAATCTGATAGCTTTATTCATTTGATTGATAGATAATACGTGTACAATTTTGATTCCTTATCTACTGTGAAAAATCTCATCGTTAAACAAGGAATATGAGGATAATTCCTATCACTGGCACTTGGTACATTCACCAAGGAAGGAGCGACCCATAATTATAACATTAATAGCACTGACCGTGCCGAAGAGCTCGGCGGGTACAGGGCAGGCGAGCTTGGCAGAGTCTCCAGGCTTGACGGCGGTCACGCTGTTGTTGAGACCGAGCGCGTCTAGGGCGTTGGGTGACACCAGCAACTTGCGGTCATCGCCGTGCGCCCGGGAACCTCGGTCGCCTGGATGAGCTCGGGCCGATGTGGGGGTGTTGATGCATGCCATGCCCACTAGCATTACTGTTTGCGGGGAAAGAGAAGAAATCAAAGTTATTTTCGTAACCTATATCAGACTATTTAGGTACAAATGTAGCTATTCTAGGTCATTGGCGCGCGCGCGCAGGAACCTCGGTCGCCTGGGTGAGCTCGGGCCGATGAGCTGCTGTTGTTGTATGCCATTCATACCAGCATTTTTATGTATGCCGGTAAAAAGAAGACGATGAAAGCATTTTTACCGTTGATCGAAGTTTTTAGGTACAAATGTGCCTAGACTGGGTACACTGGTACCGTTACAAAATTATGCAGTAATTTGGCATAATTATTATGCAGTCTGATGAGAATTATGCAGTCTGATTCCCCTCTGATTGTTGTTACATTTTTGTAATTATGAATGGCAAGCTGTAGGGACCACCGATATTCGTTATTAATTTTCTTTTTCATTTTTCCTCAAATAGTTAACAGTCAGCCAACCATCCAAACTTCTTAAAGATTGACTTTTTCTTTAGTTTAGATTGCCGTTAGTATAGTTACCAGTCATTTCACTTCAACCTTGCCCGCCAACGTTTGTAGGAAGTCCTTAAATAGCTTTTGATATGTTCATATAATTTGTAATATTTTCTTATATAATATTCTTCAATCAATTGTGTCAAACATGTTATGCAATTAGCCTTATAAGAGTTGGTTTATTCAACAGGTATGAAATTTACCTTACTCACAAATACTCGGTTCATAACGTCCGATGGTTAATATTACTCGTAGGATTCCCTGTTTGCATTCCCTTAGCTTATAGCGGTACCGGTATAGCCACTATAAAACCATACGATCTTATTCAGTAATATTATCCAGCGACATCGAGGAAAGTAAAAAAATTTTTCGTTGAAAAAAAGAATGCGCTAAGAGTGAAAAGTTCTCGGTCATTTCCTGTACTGAATAGAAACTTTTACTGGGCGGTATTTTACAAATAATGCAATTTGGTCGATCTCAAATCGATGAAATTTTAATAATTTTTCAGCGTTAATATTCACTTCTAAACACGAACTGTTTTGTATACAATTCCTATTGACGCATCGTATCTCAAAAAGACACTATCAATAAATGTGCACCCCACAGGTGATTTCCAATAGATTTGGTACTTCAAACAATTCTAAAATGTATACTTATTAAATTATTTATATGTGACTCCATTTCATAATTATATCGTAATCACCAGTAATTCAAAATTACCTTCGTCGAGAAAATCACAACCGGACATTTTGGCAAATTCTGAGAAATGAAAATTTGAAATTTTGGAAATCTGTAGCTTTGAGCAAACTGTTGCCCTGCCATAGTTGGCTGCATCGTTTACAAGAAGTGCGCTGCCCACTCGAGGATAATGGTAGCGCTGGAGGCTCAATTACGCATTCTTTAACCCTTAACGTTTGCATGAGACTTAAAAGCCCACTTGAGGTCCCGAAATTACCGTATACCTAACAGAGGAATAGACTTGAATGCACCTAGAAGAGTTAAAAGACGCGTACAGCACAATTAGCTTGTGAACAACGTAGCGTCATTAGCGTCATTCAAACAGAATATATACGATAAAGGGTTTCTTAATAGCGTGTCGAAATGAAATTGCGCTCACGATCCGTTTGAACAAGCCAATACTGTTGCGCATGCATAATATATATCCAGTCAGAATACAATATTTCCTTCAATCGAGACCTAAATAGTTCAAATAACTGCAATGGTAAGAAATACAGGTTAAGAAGTCATTGCAGATTTTTTGCTCACTAAAAGTCTTTCTTGAGCTATATAAATCCTTTTCATATTTACTTAATGTTTGTATGACTCAAATTCACCAAAAGTGGGCATCATGTTTGTTTGAAATAAGTTTAATTTGTATTTCATGTTAACGAATTACATCATCTCCTCCGAGTTAATATAATTTTTTTATAATAGCTTCAGATTTGCTTACTCCATACCCTAAACTAGTCAAATTTTGATCCACATTTTACCCTAATGGTTTTCTCGTACGAGCAAATAGATTTCATTGAGTTTGCCTCGTGTTACATCGAGCCAAGCCCTCGTTTGCCTCGTGTTTGCCTCATATTTACCGAATGTTTAACCACATTGCAGCGGGTGAGCTGTGCAACGTTAATATTTGGTTTAACTCAGCTTTGATCTGATGGAGCAGCCGGTTCCCTGGGTGATGACGCAAGTCAATATTTGGGAACTTTAATGGTACGGATTATTTGAACAGCACCATTTACGCAGTTACATTAAAACAGGCTAAAAATGAAAATCAAAATTAAACTTAAAAAAAATATCGTGAATTGGTAGTCTAAGAAATAATGCGACACCTACTGGATAGGATTCTTGAAGAAACTTTGCCCCCCTTATCACGCAGCTATGCCAGAAGACGCTTACGAGAATTTGTATCTAACGACGGTTCTCGTTTGGAGAAATTCGGAGATGAAATATAAAAAGATAACTCGGCGTTTTGAAAACGTCTAATATTAGCGCAATACAGCAACTCTAATTAATAATTTGTGTTTTTGACTTGCCCATGTTTGTACATTTCAATTATTTTAATACATATTTACTTTTTTATTTTATTTTTTAGAACAAACGTTCATCTCAGCATTAAGCAAATGGTTGACTACAGGCTGCATGAATTTTATATTCATAATACCGAATTCATCTAAACGGTCGATCGACGTAAAGCAAAAAGTTGTATTTATGAAATGTATATGTTTGTTATAGAAACTTGATTTAGTTGTGCAAAAGTTTGTTTCAATAAGCTTTTTGTGCACAAACCTACCGTCATCGATGAAGCTTTTTTGGAACTGAACGATGAGTTCTGATAATGCTGGTAAAAGATTCATCAATTTTATTCAATTAATTTCTCTGACCGGGTGAAATGAAAACTTATTATTAGCAACTAAAGAGTTTTTACTCAAATTTGGAGAGGCTTGACTTTTGACTTAAAACTCGAAATTAGGCACGCATAACAGAGAGATAAACTTTTATTTGATTCAAATTTGTGGTATGATACTTGATTGTTGAATGAGATATTTAAGTCTGTTAAAATTAATGATGATTTCGTGTATTGGTCAATGAATGGTAAATGCAAATATTTGTGAACTATTGCCTGAATTTTACAACTTTCTTTGGGCAAAATTATGAATTCCGATTGAAAAAATTTACCAACCTATAAACTGCTTTCGAGCTTGGCGCCCGAATTCTGAAGCGCATTAATCAATTTTCTCAAGATTTGAATTCCTTCATTGAACAAGATTTACATGATATCATACAATTATTATTTCTAATCCAAATATATTTCCGAAATCAATTCATTTCATACGCACGCCTTGCGTATACCAGCACCATGTCTATTAAGCCGTTGGCAATTTCCGTTGTCGCGTACACACCCAGGCAATAACCGAGACCTGAGACTGCCAGCTCTGTACCTGCGCTGTGTTTCATCACAGCGATCGTAAAGCGGCCTCGCTTGATACAGCAGTCAATTTAGGCCGGGCAGTCACAGTCATTCTCCTCCTAGCCTCTTATTCGCTTTGGCCCGCGAGGGCGCTTCTGTTACCTATTTATGAGAAGCACTTTCAGTCTCATTGGACGCCTGCAGGGGATTTATGGATTTTCTCGTGATGTAGGAAGGTGACAAGTTTCTTTTCCTGGAAATCCACTACTGGGAATAAAAATAAGGCGAGCAGTCCAATAGCTTCCGAGAGTTACTATAAAATAAAAAAGAGCTCGCTTTTCGCGTTTTGGAACCGAACTTTGAGGAAAAACTGTTTGAAATCTTTTATTTACTATAAGAAGTCCAATCGTTGGCAAAATTAAATGAGTTTTAATAACAATGTTTGAATGCAATTTCTAGAAGGTATGTATTGTAAGTCATTGTGATTTTGAAAGTTTCTAAGTGAAAATCAATAAAGTAAAGTTGTGAGACAAATGAACAAAAATTGAGAAATATATTGGGGAGGATTTCAATTTGTTAGCCGATCATTTGAGGAAAAAATCTGAGCTGGATAAGTGAATGTTTATTTAACAACGTAATAATAACAATAAATCGACTTACGAAAATATTTCGAACAATCATTTTATTTGTCAACATCTATTCCCAATAAAAATTCTTGCAATTTAGCGTTGCATTATATCTTCGTTAAATTGTTTTCAATTCATTTCTAAGTATGGTTACTCGAAAACCAATATTTCATTCAACAGAAATGCAAAGTCTTTGCATGATAAATGAGAATAAAATATTTAATTTATACACCTTAAAAATTCGTAGCTTATCAACAGAATAGATTGACTCGAACGAGAGAGTTTCTGTGAATCAATGTTTTTCAAATCATCAACGAATCTCAAAACGTTCATTCAATACGTCCTTGTTATCAATATTTATAACCTTATTCCGCCTTTCTGCTTCTTTGATATATTTTGTCTGACTATACATTTCATATCAGTTAGCCTTGCACAGTTTCGATAATAAAATTACACGGCGAGAAGCATTGTTGCAACTCCAGAGTTTACCGGAGCTAGAAAACAACCTCTAATGCAAGTCGTTTCCACTCTGTTTGCTTCCACGCAGCGAAGATGCAATCTGATATGCAATAGAAAGCCAGAATTCTAGACGCAACTGTTTGTAATTCACACAAAATGAGACTACAAATATCCCGCTGAGAGGCGCTTCTAAACGCTCATGATCGTTCTATGAGAAATGCTCGTCTACGTTCAGGCCTCATGTCATATTCTTGAAGCAAATTCGAGTGTAAAAATCTGCCCTCTAAACGGAATCGCCAAGGTTGAGATCCAACTCGATCAAGAAGACAAACTCGAACTCGAAATGCAAACGTTCATGCAAAGTTTATTGGTTCGTGAGACTGAGATACAGATTAAAGTTTATGACGAAGAAGAGCCCTACCAAACAGGTTTTAAACATCCAAATATTTTACACGATTCTTTCTGGGAATTGCGTTTGGGCGAAAATGTAGCGTTTTGATATTATAGATTCTATGGCGCTTCTATGATTGGCTCGAGAACATCAGATCGGCTACGAAACCGATTACTTTCGATAATATTCCGAATCGATGTATGCAACGACATTTTTAATGCGTTCATGTTTTAAACATGAACTCATGGTAATGGACAAACAAACGGGTAATATTCTAATTAAAGTTGAAAACGTATTTCACCGTCCCCAAGTTCAAAGAGAAACTCGCTCTTCTCCACTTGACGAAATCGCAACGAGATTTGCGAGCCAAGGAGGAAATTGCATGCAAAAGTCTTCTTGTTTCCCAGCGGATGCTGTAAAGAAATTTTCCTTTGAACGTCCCAGAAAGATTCACGGATGCCATCACGTTGGAATTCGATAGGCACTTTGTATCTGTGCGAGGCTGTGCAGACGCTCCTTTATTTGTACGGAGGCTGAGGCAATTGCCTCATTTTAGGGTAGTTCACTTTTGTGGCGTAGGTCTCCGGTTCAGGTTCTCCTGTGTGATTTATTATCGCCTCTTGGGAAGATCTGCACGAGGGTTGATTTATATCTCTTGCTGGTTCTGACGTTCAAAATCGACTTATTTTATTAGTCTTTGTTGGTATCTTTTATAAAATTTTAAATCCTATACAAAAAATTCTAGTAAAACATGGATGGGATGGATGGGTTGCAAAAATTTTTTTTTGGGCATGAAGGGTGCAAATTTATGGCACCGAAATTCGTGGAAATTCCACGAATTTCGTCTTTTGATGCAATAAAATTTTGCCGTAAAACTGAAATGATTATTAGTGGATTAAATCTTATTATTATTGGTGGATTGAATCTGAACTTTGTTTATGAAAAATAACTATGCGTAAAGTATTGACCACTAAACAAAAATTATCACCCTTCAAAAATTGGCGAACATTATTTGAAGGGTTAATGGATTTGTACATCAAGCTAAATTTCAAGATCGACGAATTTCAAATTTTCACTCTAAATTTTTGTGGCGTCTTTCATACGCCCGTTTTTCTGCCTTAAATAATAAGAAGAATAATTGTAGCTAATGCTATCTATTGTCGAACCTGTCAAGCCACTAAAGTTCACTATCCCAACTAACTTGCTTCGGTCTGCCCAAGGCTGACCACAGCTGACACCTTTGCCCTTTTTTCAGCCATAAATTGCGCATAAATTGTAAATCCGAAGAATTGTTATTCATCGTTTTTGTTCAATGTGTCTTGGTAACTAACTAGTAGTGTATTTGTTATCGTGTTTGATTTTTCATTATGAATTTATGATAGTGAACCATTGGCCTAACAAGTTAGAAAATGGGTTACATTGCTTACTTATTCTTCTTACCAGAATTAAAGTTGTAAAGAAACACTTGCAGAAATTTTCACATCAATTTTTAAATTATATATTTACAAAGAAATTTCCAATGAATTCATTTACCATAACTGAAATTCGTTGAATATAAGTTATTGAATTATGAGCAAACATGTTTAAACAAGCCCCCAATTTAGCTGTGAGTGTGCAGCAGGTCTGTCATAAGCTAGCAGTAATTGCGACAGTAAATCTATAGCAACTCTGGGCACACACCAAGCCGGCAGGTCTCTTCAGGGCCACTGTAACTGAATTGCAGTATTGCTGCCCGCCGAGCTTCGGCCACTTAATTGTTGACCGAGCCTCATTGCATGCTTTACTGGACTGTATAGAATCACAGGCGGAGTATGAGGGGTGAAATAACGGCCGACGTACGGCCGGAGATAATTCGGCCATGGTATGTAACTGGACACAACGTGAACAATGCCCTCTGGTATTCAATGCGGTATTCTAGTTCATAGCATCGAAGTAGATATATTTGCCGAAATAAGATATATTAGTTCTTCTATATGGTTGTTTAACATATTGAAGTTAATTGTGAAAATTATTTGAAGGATGGTTCATCTCCCAATATGATGGGTAGTTTCGGGTGAAGCTCGTAATTTAAGGATTTAATTGCAACACAATATTATTGTAGGGTAACATGGGGCAGCGAGCCCACTGCAGGTCATGGGCCCATAGCGGGATTCTCGCTAAGTATGTCAGATATTGGTCCGTGTTCTCTACCGCCGGTCGACAGTTTCACTGGGATGAAGTGCACGGACTTACGTTTTGCTAAGTGTTTGCGTTATTAAGTTCTTTGCGAATAACTGTTTTAGTCCAGATAAAAATTTTTTTGCCGCTAAATAAAGTTTTTTTCCATTACTATAATTAAAAATTGAATAACTCTATAGGCGTCTAATTCACATCATACATTCCTCATTAGTTGCACCTTTAAACAAAACAAAGAACCACCTCGTATCAATTAAAACTTCATCAAAAATTTAGTTTAAAAAAAGTGGGGGGCGCGCTGCCCCACGTTACCCTACTAAGTCGTTTGAATTTTGATCAACTAATCGGATAATTTTTTAATGTTCGATCTACATTGTCAAAATTCTCACAATATGAAGTTTTATCGTAAATGAATTTTTCAATGTCTTGAATTCTAAGAAAAAACAATTCTATTATTCAGTATAATTTTACGCTAGCTTCTTGCGTTGGAGCTCCAAAATTGTTATAACTAATGTTAGAAATACCCTATGAATTTTTTGGAAGTTTAGATGTATTCGAAATGATTTTTTCATATATTTTTTGAATATTTATTGTTATTAGTTTGAAACTCTATCAAAAGGAGTTAAATTGATTAGTGAAAATACTTTTTTGACACCAACCCGGAGCTGATGATTCTTCGCACTCAAACGAATCATTGTTGTTCGAAACTATATTCTGCATAGGCAGAGCCTCCACCATGAGAATATTTGCGAAAAAATTTTAGATGTGAATTTAATAAAGGTTAAAATGCAATCTATTCAACTTGAATAGCATACAATCACTTATCATTTTTGAACACAATGTGAGGAACCTCTTTATCTCGTATTGTTTGGGGAAAATTCGTCCCTGTTGCTATTCTGAACTGATGTATGAGTGAATGATGGAAAACTCTACACCCGCTCCTCGTCATTTGATTTTCAATCAGGATAAAGCCACAAAGCAGCTAATTATCCTGAGCCACAAGCGGCTAAAAAGCTCGTATTGAACAATGGCTAATATCCTCTGTTGAATGGCCTTCAATTAACCTCCCTGTAGTGCTGAACATGACACATTAGCCTGACCAGAGACTTGAATAATTGTGTGCAGTGTGTCATGGTAAAGTGTACATGATTAGTGCTAGCCTATCATTGACCAGAGATACGGAGACAGATTGATTTTAATCAAAATTATTAAGTGGTAATAACAATTTTAAAGCGATATGCAAACTTTAACACAATATTCTTTTAACAATTTGGTAAATTGATTTATGTAGAGTAAAAAATAGAACACTCCTAAAGTACTGTTAGTCTGAGCTCTGATGGAAGCCTAAAGTTCGCATCACCGGCAGAGACGCCGCCTAAAGTGGCAGGTCGTTTGATCAGCCGATACAGAATTGTAGGCTCACAGAGGAACACAAAGCGAAGACGGGCTAAGGTGATGAATAAAGGACGTGAACATTAAATTTGAGGAAATTTATCACAAAAGAAACTTTTGGAACGTTTGATCACTGAATAAAGTAATAGAAAATATATATCACATGCATAGAGACACGATGAAAGCGGTCAACTCGTCACCATCATTAAAGTCTAAAGGCTTTATTTAGTTAAAACTTGCAGTAGCCACATCCCGTGTGACGTGCATTTTCATTTCTTCTTTATTCATTTTTAGTCGCTTTTTCCTAAACGTCAAGATGATGCAGTGAGTATTGAGCGAAATGTTTAATGAATATAATGTCTCCCATACATTGCACCTTAATTGGACTGATGCTAAAATTTCCAATAGACAATTCTTTTACAATGTGCGATTTGTGTAATTTTGATACCTAATATTTGATTCTACGAAAAAATAATGCTCGAAAAATTTGGCTTAAACAAGTTAAAAAACGGCATGCTGCGAAATTACTAAAAAATCAATGTTTGTTTTCTGATGGGAAGTTATAATTTAAGGTTAGAAACTTGATGAAGCCTCAAGTTTTCAAAATAATTTAACAACATTTTATCAAAAAAATTTGATATCAGGCGTACATTAGAGATTATTTCAATAAATAAATTCCGTTGTTTTATATGATTCAACGAAGCTGGGAATATTTTTGAAAAGGGATACACTGTTTAAAAATGTTTATAAGATTGATGATTGAAGAATTGATTAATTCTGTAGGATAGTATGGAAAAACTTGATTTAATAATAATTCAGGAAAATACATTGTCATGAGTGTACCTGGAATAACTGAATTCAAGCAATTAAAAAAATAAATGTTGAAACTTCATTAGAATGAAGCGAAAAAATATTGTGGGCAGGTGAACACATAGCGATGATTTTAATAATTTATTGCCTCAAGCTTGCTCCACAAAACAGGTTATGATAACTACATTGTTTTCTCGATAAATATTTTATTTCATCTTTGCATCACAGCAAAAAATAGCGCATTAAAAAAACTTTGTGTATTCTGCAATATTAATAATTCGTGCCGTAGTGAAGTAACGGCCATCTTAAGATTAAACAGGAAAACTTGTCATGTAGAAGGAAGTTCTCGGATAGCTCAACTTCCATTAGTTGATGTGCTTGTCTTGAACGAAAAGTATCCGTCAAGTTTGTTCCTGAAGTTGCCGTCATTCTTGAACGCCAAGGAAAATAAAAATGGAAAAGTTTTTTTTTATCTCTGGGAAAAAAATAGTCCAAATATATTTGGAGTATACCGAAAATTGTCATTGTACTGCAAGTGATAAGCTACAAAGAGAAATAAAAGATTATGTCAATTCAAAAAGTTGGTAGATTCCATTGATTTGGTTTTCCTTTCAAACCTGGGGCCATACTTTCAAATTTCGCTAAATGAACGTAAGTACTTACTCACTATTTTCTTGTCTATGATTGGCGGATTTGCTTGAAAGGCCGTCAATGATTGGCTGATGAACTTACGATCTCTTAACTTTTTCGAAAGTATAGGCCCTTATCTCAAACTTCATGCGATCTGTATAACATTTAATTAATATGTACGTATTTAAACTATTTACATTACTTTTATGAACGAAAGTTTTACTGATCACTTAAAACGTATCATGTATTTAATTTAACACCAAAACTGTGGAAATGCGCTCCCCTTTTAAATAAATACAAATTATGAATAAATCATCATACGTTTTGCAAAAAGATAACCTTCACGCATTCGCTGGAAATTGAAGCATCCGTAGCCTAATAAAATTTTTACTTCAACGACAAAAATAACCAACATTTGCTAAAATTATATGGAAGAATTATTGAGACAAAAATATAATAAAATGAACAAAGCAAATAGTTTCACAGTAAAATTGGTGTAAGCAATTTGTTCAAACATGTTTCAGAACACGTATCAATAAATAGTATTTTCGAGTAAAAATATCAATTATCAGAACCCCAAAAAATTCTTCATTGATTACTTGTAAAAAAATTCCGGCGATGTAATTTTACAAATAACTACATCTTCTACAATCTTATGCCTAAGATATGCGAATATAACAAAATTGCCAAATAAACTACAAATAAACTACAAGTAACTACAATCTTCTGCCAATGATATGCGAATTTACCAGTATATGTGAAGCTAGGTGCACTATTGGCATATGCACAAATGGAAACAAACAGCCAGTAACTGCATCACCTAATTCATACGCTTAAAAATATCTGTTAAATTGGGTTGAAATAATTGTAAATATCCCTAATATAGAGAAAGATGACTAATAACGATCTTCGTATCAAAATATTCCATTTTTAAGCTGACATCTTATACTCTTTGCAAAAGGACTCTAGTGCTTCTTGCCGGAGCTTAATTAATCCATTCAATAAAGTGTTTCATCGTAAAATATTTTGTGCGCCACTAATTGCGGAAATTGACCCGTAAATGCAGAGCGTCTCTACGAAGCCCGAGTCTTTTCTGCGCGGCGCCAGAAAAGCGCAGAATTTTTGACGTTGGCACAAGATCGTGTCGGCGCGGTGATTATTGCACGAGCCTTTATAGTCGTTAACGTCACGACTCGGACATCAAAGAGTGTAAGAGACAATGGGTAATGAGCTGCGCACAGGAGAGATGTTCATAAACACTGTCGCATAGTATGGCAAGAACATCGTGCTGACACATCGTTACTTATAAGAGGTGAACAGGTAAGAGCTAGCGCGTGTTTTACAATACTGATGTAAAATTTCCTTTGAATATTGTCCTAGTAACAGAAGGTCTAGTGTCCCTCTGGAGTGAGCAGTTATGAGCGCGTCGAAGCATTTATATTACTGATGTAAAATTTCTTTTGAATCTTGTCCTGGCTTCAAAAAGTTTAAGAAATATCCAGTAACGCAGAGTTACAGCTGTTGCCAAGGTACGTTTAACTCTCAAAGAGATTATCCACTATCCTGTCTAGCCAAAAAGAAACACAACTCCATGCGGTAGATTATTAAGCCCAGTCCAAAAATTAGGAATATAACTCTGAAGCTTAAAATGAGAGGAAGGAACATCGTTTATGTCTCTTAGAGTAAATATGAGAAAATTGGCGTAATTTTTGCGCATAATGAGGAATTCAGTACAAATTGATGGAAAACTCAGAAACATTAACACACTCTTTAATTAAATTCCTTTACGGTGCTGGACAGAAATAGACAAATTTGAGGTCGAGAAAACTATCGAAATCCGATCTATTAGTACAAAGGCATGCATGGTTAAGAAAAACTTGGAATAAAAAATGTTCAAAGTAGCTGATCAAAAAATTATGCATTGGTTTAGAATTTAAATAAGAAATAAAATAAGAATTTTAAATTTAAATTTTTTTGGGAATTAATTGCTTTAAAAATATCGTTCACCCCACTTAAATTCAATACAGAAAATGAACGACCATAAAATAATTTATTTCGAGAATACGGACAACATTGACCAAGCCAGAATCAGAGACAAGTTGAAGCCGGCAGCTTATCAACTCTTCATCGGCATCCCTTAATTCACCTCTAATATTTAATAGGGAAACGGCATGGTCATATGGCGATAGTTCATTTATTAAAGATGCAATCGATGCAGTCGCTGCCGTCTCCGCAGGGTAATAACAGTTAAATAACTGAAATGCTGGTCCTTGCTCTGGTTATTACTGTAACTGGATCTTCCTGTCGTGGCACCAGTGACAGCTTGTCAGTTACTGTCAAATTCACCGCACTGCTATGCCATTTTCATATCGAGTGAATCATCTAAAAACTGCAGCTAATAACGTGTTTGCCAGTTTGTCATAACTGTGCATACTTTACGTGATGACAGGAAAGATAACAGTGAATACTTTGAAACTGATCGAGATGGTCCATATTAAATTGGTTTATTTTTCAGTACACGGGCTTTCAGTACAATAATTTCGCTTATAAATATCTCTGTTTAATTGAATCAACAAAAAGTTCTTCTGATTTAATAGTAACCTCTGACATAACACGAAAATTGAGTAAATCAAACCAATTCACAGCACGGCTCATTTTGTGTTTTTTCACCAAGTTACAACCTCATCCACATTTTAAATTAATCAATTGCGAGACGGATTCTGAACCCGTGCCGCATCACAAATCATTCGTTTTCACGACACATTATGAATTATTGAGAAATCAGTCAATCTATAACCCAGGTAACATTAGAGATGAACTCTCGCTTGAATAGCAGTAGACTTGATCTCATTATGCTGAGAGCGCTGGAGAAGTGGTCACTAACGCGCCAGCCTCCTACCAATCATGAGCTATTGGAGCACCCGAGCGCAGGTCGGTCTGGTCGATACTTGGTCTCTCCCTTCTAATTATGATATTCGATGAAGCAGCGCGTCTGGTAATCATGGGTCCGATGGAACGGTCCAGGTGGTAATCATCCCGGCAGGAATGTCGAGGGCTTCCCTTTATGGAGCAGTTCGTTCATTAAGAGCCACAGTGATCAAAATCCAACTAGGATAATCACCTAACTGGGGCTCGGCGAACGGATCCTTATCATACTAGAAAATCCATGCGACATCCTAGTTGACTAATAAATTTTCCCTGATTATGGCAATCACTGCACTAAAGCAATCTGATTATTGGCCGTAAATTAAAATTTTCATTAAGCAATAATCTCACGAAATATAGTTTATAAAACTATTTTTCAAAATAATAGTTACTAAACGAAACTGCCAAAAATTTTTAACTCCTTGACAATAATATAAAATGCCTATAATTAGTGAGTCACGTGACGGTACAGGAGGTGGAAAAAAGTAAGCCAGTACTCATTTAGTGCTTCGTAAAATAACATGAATTTTCAATCCACATATATGACTAAATAATATAACTTTGCCACGAATAGACAAATTTTAATTTTATGCGTTTTCCATACCGTACAAATGAGCGTAAAAATTTGCCGTGTTTACTTGTGAACGCTAATTAGATGTCCTGTAGGATCAGATTAAAAAATGGCGAGATCTAGAAAGAAATTAGTCTTGTTTGGTTAAAATAAAAATCCCCCCTAAGTTATTTTAATCCGCTCCTCGCTGCCACACATTTTTAACTTATCTGCATATTACCTACTGCCCAACGATGGCCTTCATCGGCCGGTGATGTGACTGCTTAGATTTTAAACATTTTTGGTTACTTGAACTTAAGAACTACAGGATAAAAATAGCACTTGTCTTGGTGGAAGCTAGCGCGCGCATCACTTCACAACGCACCATATTTATTAATCACTCCACCCGGAACTTCTTTCATTTATTTATGGCGAGTTTGAATCTGTCTGCCAATGTTCCTAGCCTTTCAGATTACAACTGATAATTTATTGGCGTTTTGAGGCAGAAGCCAATTATTATGACGTCAACCGAACGCTATCATTCAAGATTTTCGATGAATCATTCATTCATCTAAAAAGATCATTCAAGCAATTTCAGTGTGGAGGCTGACTGGGTAATAGCCGTAAGATTGCATTAGCCAGTTGCGAGCTAAAGCCTCAACTTACTGAGAAATTATGGTATGCTAAGAATCGGTAATTAGACGATCACATATGAATTTTTTTTGTAATTCATTCACGTAAATAAGTAACAAAAAAAGGACATTCAATTTAATAATGTAGTTAAATAAATTATTGTAATGACGCGTTGAAGCACAGGTTGAAGCTGTTGAATTTTAATCGCAGCATTGCCTTCTTCAACCGCCAGACTTAGACTACGAACTCATGCCAAGAACTCATGTTCAGTATAAACGCAATCTATACTCATAAAGTGGCCAACTTTGCAGCTGTACGTTATAGTTAATGACTTAAAGTCGCCGTTGAGTTTAGAAAGCGACCATAAATTACTTTACTCAAGCCATATCTTCTTTCAGGCTTTTGATGGTCCAATACCATCGACAGTGATGAGAACGAATTCCTACGAGCACAAAAATTTTAGTCGACTAAAACATTTTAGTAGAGAACAGTGCTCACAGTCGTGTGCGGCGAATTGTAGATTGTTTCTACAAAACCATTGCAATGTGAACGCAAAATATAATCCGCTCTTCCTTTGGTGATTGGAAAAAGGGGACGAGTTAAGCAACATTGATTGATTTATTGTACAAAATCCAAAATGGCCGCGTATGAGGAGGTAGCAACAATTATTTTCTTGATCAAAATTCCCCAATTATTTTCGTAATTATTTACTATTATTTTAGTATTTACTAATATTATTATAGAGTAATTACTTATTTTACTGTTCGAAGTATAATACTTCGAACAAAAATACTTATTTACTGCTCCTAAAAATAAGATCTATTGTTCATGAACTCCATAAAATTGTGTCAAAATTTACTGCGATTACGCAGTTATGATTCTGAATGTCTGTGTTTTCATCCGTTCATTTCTGTGACGCATTATACATACAGATGCATGGCATATAATAGATTCCGTGCTTCTGTCAATAAAAATGAGACGAATGTATAGAACTAAAGATTGGATATTATTGATGCTTTCAACCACACTCAATTATATTTATTTTACTGCGAATATTACTTTCATGGTTTTTTAATTTTTCAAGTATACAACCAATCTGTTGCTCAAGCCGTTAAATGTCAAGTTTGCTCAAAAAACGCGTATTTTACCCAAAAAAGTGTTCTGTTGGAGAGAAAAAAACTTCAACATTCAAGTCTGAAACTGAACTGAACTTATGCATGTGCGCAAAAAATACACCGAATCGTTATACATAAGGACAAATATGCATAAACTCTCTCGATAGAAAAAAAAACTAAAAATACACAAGTGCAAAACGACGCAAAAATTTTCATGTATACCAGTATTTCCAAACAACGCTGATATATGCAAAATTTCATGAATAATTTACAAGCTGCTCGATCTCACTACATTGACGTAACACGTCAGAAAATCGTTTCGAGAGCTAAAGCCTGTTATTTGTCGTAATTGATTGTTGCTGAACCATTGGAGACGCAGAGCGCTGGATTTGACAGCTGTCAAATAGCAGCTGTGAACTGCAGCTGTTACATCTGTGGAGTATTCACGCATTGAAATCTCAAGTCTCAGCTTCGAACGGCCACTCCATCAATAAGTTATGTGCGTGGAACGCCTCGGAATAATGGGCAGTATTGATTAAACATTGTCATGTTACCGCTCTCCTGATGATTCTTGAGGGCAACAGGCATTGTCATCAATACATAATCATTCGAATTTTCATTCGTCAACTATCATGAATAATGCTGAAATTAAAACCATAGAATACATCATGGATTCTATTGAAGATATAAATGATGGAACAAATTTTCATCTAATCTTAATCAAAATTTAATCGAAATGTATTCAAAGTTCTTTCCAGTCGATATTTAGGTTTCATTTTTGGTCGCCCTGGAGACTATTGTGTTGCTTTTTGGATGAATCAGGCATGAATCGGCCACCTGCTATATTCCGCTGTAATTTAGAAGCCTTTTTTGGGATTCCACCACCCAATGGGTCAAATCTGTCCAATAAAACCGAAAAAGAGCTGGTCTAGCTTCTTAACGGTGGTTCTCGTCAGACGCTGGTATTTGAGCTTACCATGACCATCTCCCGCTCATAGAAGAGCCTCGATGTATGTGCACACTCACGTTTGTAAAGTCATTTGATACCATAATTTACAAAATTTTGAGCTTGCGGGGGCTACTTGGTAGTAAAATATCATTGTAGATATGACGCAAATGATTTTTCGACAAAGATATGCCTAAATTTTTTACTTCATCACATTTAAATCCCAGAGGTTGTTTGGAGGAACGCAAAAACATCAATGCCTCTACGTGATATAAAACATATCCGTGAGACAATTTGAAATCATTATCATAACATTAATAATCAATTTTTAAGATGTTAATTGGCACAACCAGCGATTGATGAACGATCGGTTTCGCATTCAGGGGCCCACACGTTTGTATTATATATTCAGGTATGTGAATTACTTCATTATAATAATCATATAATTATATTCACTGTTTGATATAATGCTTTTCCAGATGGTGGACATTGTACAATGTACCTTCAGTTATACACACGAGGTCTGCAAAATTTGAATATTCTGTGTCAACGTGATACTGTAGTGCGGTTCACATTATTCTTTCCTTCGTCATTGAATCAAGATCGTTTAATTCAATGGCAATTGTACGTGCCGGCCATTACGCATCGCGCCGTAAGTATCATGACACCTCGCAACTTTTTGAACAAATCAATACTACTTTTATTCGGTGGTTCATACGACGGTTCATACGACATCGTCAAAACTTATTCATACTCCACAGTAATTATTTCATATAGTTACATTATTCTGTTCGTTGCACAAAATTTGTTGCTATAGATGTAAAATCTTTAACCCCCACACATTATACTCCCCATTAGGTGGGGTTACCCTTACCCCAGTTTAGGGCTATGCAGGGGACGTGAGCAAACACGAAGACTGCTGGCGGTAGACTAGTAGTTGCCTAGTTCCGCTAATCTTGTTCACGTGTTGTGACACAAGCTTGTCATTTCAGCTGTGAAATCGTACAGTGGCCAGTAAAGTATGCGACTCGAAAATAATTTGTTTTATCGGACAAACATGCTAATTCTGAACATTTCTATTAGCACAACTTTCTTAACTTTATTGTGCAGGGCTTCCTAAAGTGATGTTCGTTGGAAAATCCGACACCGCTATATGGCGGCATTTATGAGCATAGTTCAGCGAAGATTTTAGCAGTAATAGTAATTTATATATTTAGGTATCTGTTGGCATGAGCGTGTTATTTGAGCTGCTAGTGTTCTAATTTCTAATTCATCTCAATAGCCGAATCGATTTATGGAACCGAAAGTTAAGCATTACCAACAGACGACTGCATGATTAGCACCCGGAAGTCTTCATCACAACCCGCTGCAAGCAAAACTTATGAACGAGGATGCACAGCGTTGTTGTAAGTGACTAAGCTACTTGTCATCTGTGATTATATGCTTTCATAAATTGTATTATCAAGTTTTTTGTCGGAGTGAAATCGAAGTGTGGTTATGAATTGGGTTATTTTTGGAGAATTGCAAATTATGAGAGGACAAATTTTTTAATTTGTCCCCAGAACATGCAATGTTTGAAACGTCGCGAATTCCAACTGAAATTCGACGGTAGTAATAATTCTTTTCGTCTATACAGCCACTGTAGGCAACTCGTGCAGAACGCTAAACAGCTTGACAGAACATACAAATGACGTGTCGTGAAATAACAAGTCGTTAGCAAATTACACTGGATGTTGCGCGCGCATGCATGCAGGAGCAGGAGGAAGTGGAAATGCACACGGGTCTCGCCTTGAATTGCATTAGCGCGGACAATTAATTATATTTTAAGTATTTCATTCCTGGAAACACAGGTATGAAATTATAAGCTACCATATTGAATCTGCGTGTACTGAAATTGTTGAATTTGAATTCTGTCGATCCACTAAGCCGTTGTTTGCAAATAATTTGTGATATATTTGAGGAATGATTTATGTGATTATTGTGGGAGAATGCTCAACAGTATATGTGAATGTTTTGTGCTGGCAAAAATGAGAGAAGGTTTAACACTGGTTAAGGTGAAAGAATGTTTCGCACTGCCGTCTGTGGAAAATGTTTGGTGCGCACAATAGGTAGTTGTGTTTAGTACAAGTGAATGGGGCAAAATGTTTCGTATATGGATAATATTGGAGATTATTGAGCGGTGTTGAATCTTGGAGAATGTTGATTGTTGAGTGCTGGTGAATGTCAGAGAATGTTTGGTTGTGGGTAATGCGGAAAGTTAGGGTTGAAAGTTGAATTAACTGATATTATCCTCGTGTCAAATTCGTTTTTCTAGGACATTTGCTACATTGTTCCGCAGTCTTCCATTGTTTATGTATGCAATTTAAATGCCTCATCCCTTCCCCCCAGTATTAGGGGGGAAGGGAGGGCGTATTTTTCTAACACACTTATCTGATTAGCCCGTGTCCGTGCCGAAGCTAGCAGGTGCTGAATACGCGCGCCCCACAAACGCCTCGAGCTTACTCGCCCTATGACCAGATTCTAATCAGACTCTTATTTCGCTCGTATAACCAGAGCGTAAAGCGGACATATAGTGCCGCTAATTTACGCGATGAGCGAGCTCAAGGCGTTTTTAATTCAGAAGCTTACCACCCCAAAATTTGGATATTGTTAAACTTTCCCTAAATAGAATTTATCCATTGTTAAAGTTTTACAGTCACGACTAATATTTAGACTGATTTTGCCTTGAATATTACCCCAGAAGTAGATTATATGCAAGCCATAAAATCTAAATTTTTTATTATGCCATAAAATCTTAAATACTTGTTCCGTACCAAATAAAACTTCATCACTCATCATATTTCCAGTGAACAAATTTGGCGACTTGCTTTCCACAATAACATTATAACGAATTCACAGCAATTTATTTGATGCATGATGCAAGTATTAACTTTAAAAATCATGTTCATCAATAATCCCAAGTTAAATCAATAGGCGTACTTTAAAGAAATTGTCACCTAAAAATATACAAGGAAAATCCAATCCAAATGCCGAACGGGAAGCTAAACATTTGAAATATCTTCCAGAAGTCTTGAAATCACATTTTTTGGACTGAATGTGCAGAGCTGAATGATGTGGATGAGCAAGAATGCTTCTAATATGTTAACTCTTGCTCTTGTGCCCTGCTAATGGGAAGTAGAGATTTCGTGTCGTCATCCTGGAGAACGCCGATGCAAAATGAGCACAACTGCATTCATAAACCGTACAGGAATGTGTTTCTACAGGAAGAGTATCTTTATAACTGAACAATGTTTGGAATTTGAAATTAATGATTAACGAAAAAATGAAGGTTTCAGTAAAAAGGCATTTTCAGCAGCCAATTGCTAGTACTTATGATAAAATTTCTGGATTATGGCCCTAAGTATGGTGATGAGCAATAAATTACCATCCTGATATCACCCTTATGAGCATTGTGGGAATAATTCTCTCTAAAGAAGACAAAACTCATTTATTGTTCCTGTTATCTAGTAAATGTCAGTGAGATGTTAATTAGAACAGACATTACATAACTGTTAAATTCAGTGATTAGGCTCAACACAGATTTATATCGGTTGAATTTGATAACATAGATGGAGGAAAAAAAGAATAATGAAGAATGAGATTAATGAATCGTAACTTTAGAAGATTTTATTATCTCTGGAACGGCCGCTAAAGACAGACGGTTCAGTGAGCGAGACGCGAGTTTATTCCACCCTCAAAAATTTAGAACTAAAATCAATTCGAATATTTTTAGCCATAACCCCAAAAATGTTAGAGTTATATTTTATTGAAAGCTTTTATTGAATGCTGACAAGTGTAAAGTACTTCACCTCGGCAAGAACAATGAACAGCAAGCTTACAGCATGAGAAGACACGGTTGCAACGAGAGGGTTATGATTTAGAAGTCTTGCGTGGAAAAAGATCTTGGAGTTTGTATTGACAAGGAGCTAAAATTTTATAGGCATATTGAAACGCAAGTTAATACATCCAATAAACTGCTTGGGCTGATCAGACGCTCCTACGAGTACCTAGGAGTTGTTCACCTCTGTCGTGCGCCCGAACCTAGAGTTTGGAAATGTTGTGTGGTCACCGAGACTTGAAAAGGACAAAAATTTAGTTGAGAGTTTTCAAAGACGTGCAACAAGGATAATTCCAGGATTAAAGGGCAAGTCTTATGAAGAAAGATTGAAGATTATGAAGCTTCCCAGTCTCCGTTATCGTCGCCTGCGTGGTGACCTCATTGAAGTATACAAGTATACTCATGGTTTGTACAAGGTCCCAGAAGGATTTCTAGAATTTGAAACAAGAACCAACACCAGGGGCCACAGCTATGAACTAAAAAAACTGCGGTGCAACTTATCCACGAGACAACATTATTTTCTTCTCGCTTCGAGTCACTGACATGTGGAACAGCCTCCCTGAAGATATTGTTGACGCTCCGAGTGTGAACGCGTTCAAGAACAGACTAGACAAGGCCATGCAGGAGCATATGTTTAGTCTTAAAATGCCTCGTACCCTACGGAACAACTGAAATCTAGAAGCGATTTTAAATCTACCGTCAGTTAACTATACTATACTATACTATACTATACTATACTATACTATACTATACTATACTATACTATACTATACTAACTAATTAAAAAAAACTTCCGTTTACAGCTTCCAGCGATCGGTAGAAAATATTCCAGCGAAGAAGAAAATTTAAGCTCGTTATAACACACAACACAAATTTTATCGCGTTAATCATCCGCCGAGAATCAGCAACTCGTCAAATATCCACCAAACATTCCTAATTTCTTCAAGCAGTTTATCATTCATGAATTATATTCGTATTAAATTATATTCAAAGGTTCGGAGTTTAATCATAACATACATTAACCAAAAATAATTGTAAGAAGTTTCAGTTTCAATGATTTACGATACAGCAAGGGAAATATATAGATAAAGTTGAATTTTCAGTCCTGAAATTAGTAAATTTCTTCCTGATGCACGGGATACCATCTGAATCCCAATCGGTTTTTGATTAAGAATTTTCAACCCAAGAATACCGGATTTTTCCATAAACTCCATTCGTACGCAGGCGGTGCACGTCTCATTTTCAATCACTATAAAATTATTAATTAGATCACTACAAAATCATTGAATAGATCAGTCGCAGCAAAGAAAAGAGATTGCGTAATGGATTGAGCTGATATCACATTTTCAAATGGCGCTATTAAGGCAGCATTTTGAATTTCGCCTTGCATTTCGGCAATATAAATATAAGAAGGGAAGCTCTATTGACTTTGTCGCGTAAATTGGAGTATTCCCTATAGACGAATCGCAGTGCTCAGTCCAGCATGGAAAAATCCGCTCTTTATTAGGAGGATTTGTTCCGCCGCCGGCGTTTCATCGAAAGATAAAAAAATATTCACGTTATGATATGAAGAGGATGATTCCGAATATTGAGCCTTAAGCCAAATATTACGTTACGGTTGTTTATTACTGAAAGATCATTTTTACGCATAGAAATGCCTTTTCTAGAGTGACCTCAATTGCATGGATATATATCATATAAAGTTTTTAATACCATATAAACATTCATAGAATTATAAAAGGATTTAAAAAGCCGAAAACTGGTGTATTAATACAGAATTTGTTCTTTAATGCTTGTATTACTAAATATCTCGTAATTCTTTAAATTTTTTAAATTTCTAGATGTTTGTCTCAATTAGATGAATTATACCTCTGGTGTGATTTGGAAACTCAGACATAAGTTTTTACACAGCGGAATTTTATTATAATTGTGCAACGTTTCAAATAAATTATTCATTATGATTTAAAACATAGTTTTTGCAACGCTTCAAATTAAAATTTGAGTATGATTTATTTGCCGAAAAAGTGAATTTGATGTGCGAGCAGAAAATTTGTAGAGAAGTAGCATTGTCATAAAATCTAACTAAATTTATTGCAAAAATTTTTTTCCAACCAATATTTCACAATTTTATTCATCATTCTTCATTTATTCGAACCCGCTACTATGAAGCTGTAGTAAAAACATTTTAGTTAGTGGAAACATTCCGCATTGGTATGAGCATGTTTCTACCTATGAACGAAATTGCTTGATACGAACCAAACCAAAATGCTACATCCGTCCTCCGCAACTCTAGTCAGGATTATCACACCACATGCTTCAAAACTCCTCACAAAATACGTCAGGTCTCATATTATTATTACTGGCGCTGCACGCCTAGGATCGAATATCATCTCGTGTAAGACGACCTGATGTAATAAAGGCTTCCATTTACTTATGGTAAGGCGGGTCTCTGGCATGCAGGGTGGCGGCGCGAGGCATCTTTTATATTACATTTTTTACCAACACCTTCACTTAAATGGCTGGCAAGTACACGTGGCTGCCAAAGCCTTGAATTTTATAGGCTTGATGTCGCCCTTACTAGGTTTCACAATTACGTGGTAAACATGATGGAAATAACACAGACTGATATTAAAGAGGAACTTGTTTTGTTGAAGCGGTGCAAAAACTACAAATACGCAATATAAGCTCGTCATTCATCTATTCATGTTTAATTCCCGCCTCCTTCCCGCTGTATTAAAAATGAAACTGAGCATGAATAAGTATTATAAATTTATAAATTCTGTAAAGCAGAGTGACAACACACGAGCTTCATGTATTAAACCAATTAATCGGAAAGAGATAAATTGACTGAATAAAAACTTTGACGTAATAATCATTCGCTACTGCGAAAGATTACGATAAGCTCTCAACTGGATACTCCCATTGTGAGTTGTTTGCAAGCAAAAATACTCGCTTCAATGATAGAAATATTTTGTTTAAATACGACTTTCTCAAAGACTTTTCCGAATATTGCTCAATGACATACAAATAGATTCAATATTGCATACCCTGAGCGTGATATATTTCATGGCTAAATAATTTTAGCTATAAGTGGGCAATATGTATACATACCCCTAAATCGGAGTATGGGCAATTACTCATAATTCCAATTAAATTAATCCAAAATGAATAATAATGGATTTCAATATTTTATTTAGAAAATTTTCGAAAAATATAATGTGGAAATTGTTCAAATTTTGAGTGAATATTGTATTTTACGATCGTTTATTTTAATACGTTAAATATCAAATAATGTCAGCAGATCCCACACACAATGTGTGTACCTTTAATACGATGCTATTAAAAATTTGTTTCTTTTCGCCTTCTTTCTTCAGGTTACATATGCCTTAATACTGATAACAAGTTTTAGCTAGATGCTCTGAGCACTGCATTATAATTCACAATCTAAACGCTAAAATTTCAATACTATTTTCGTCACTGTCATGATTAATAATTATGATTTAACTTAAGTAGTTAGATTCCTGCTAAATATTTAGTAATATCAAAGGTTTCTCGTTGATTTGTATGGATTTGAATTAGGTTTCCAAGAACCTTTGATCCGTTGTCAGCGCTTCAACTTTTCTGATGACCGTCTCTTGATCCGTCCCCGAAGTTTTCAGAAATTTTCCGTCCAATTTTGGAAGCTCATTTAGTGGACAAAAGCTTGCGCTGACCGGACTCCCAACAATCGAGTTCGCCCTGATTTTTTTTCTCTTCAAGCCAAGCCTTAGCAAAATTGACTTGGAAAAGGAGAAAAATTCGAAATAATACACGCTGGTCTCAACAAGTTTGCTAGGAAATTCTGTGCTAGGGGAAGTTTTATCGTCACTGATTATTAGACAATAACGAAATTAAGTGGCTTTTGAACGAATTTTTCTTTTTCGCAACTTCCTCTGGCCCAATAATTATTGTGCGAGGTACTACTAATTGGTACTATTTGGCGACTGATTCTAAAAAAATCATATTATTGATCAAACATGGGAGTTTTAGCTGAAATGTTTGTTTTAAGAGCTCAGATGTATTATCAAGTAAATGAAAGATTTTTGACTACCCAAAATAGAGTTATTTTGAATAAATTCTGAAATTCATACATTCCGACAAATTGTTTTAAAATTCGATCGAAATTGGCGAAAATTACACAGGAAAGTCGAGTTTAAAAGGAACGAAAATATACAGCATAAAACGAAACAATGGTACGAAAAAATATTTGACCACGAAAGGCTTTGAAGCATTTAGGGAACTTGGCGATTTTTCAATTTGATTGTAACTTCGTGCAGCGCTCACTATGTTGAGTTTTTCCATCTCCGTCCAACCGTCCAAGCGTCTTGTTTGAGCCGAGAAGAAATGAATTGAGTTGACTTGCACTAGACCAGCCCTCGCATCTTGCTGCTTCTAACTAACCCTCTCGTCTAGTTGCTCTATATCAAACTTCTCGTCCTAATGCTCATTTGAATCGCGATGGAGTCAACATAAGTAAATGACCTTATTTATCATTAACTGAACAATAACAAAAGGTTGCCTACATGAGTTAAATCTAAATGAAAAAACGTCAATAATCAGATATATATTATTCATTGAATGGCATCAGATATTTATGAAAAACATTATGTCGACTAGTTGTCACGAATATATATCGCCTCTACTAGGATTACAAAATACTTATTAAAATTGTCAATCACCTCCAATTCTGATAAAATCTAAAGCTCAATAGAAATATTAAAGTCTTGCACAGGAAACTATCAGATTTCCTAGCACTGACTCGATGAGCGAGCCTTGCACGGTCGGAGCGTCGGGACAATATCTTCCTTATCAGGAGTCCATAGGAGCAGCTGAGATTGCTGAGGTAGCCATAAGTTTTTATCGAAGACTCTTGAGGAGCTCCGGAGGTTCAGTAGCGCAGAGCATTTCGTGCCTGAAGGCCACTAAGCGTGGCCCCTTATTGACGCTTGCCACTCCGCCAGTCAAGTGACGTCAAGATAGCGAGACTCTACACACCACCGCGTGATAAACTCACCGCGATTGCATCGAACTCTGCACGGCTGAGGAGAAAAATCGTGCAACGGGGTGAACACTTCCGGTGCTTCCCTCTGTTTCAGGTGCACGATTCAGGCGCTGGGTGGGGCTAATGCTACATAATACAATAGCTTCTAGTACAATCACAATACAGTAATACATAATACAATAGCAGTGTCAGAGATACTAAATATAGTGAGTTGAAAAGGCCCAAGCTCGCTTTGCTGATATCAAAGTATTGTGATTGGATATTTGCGTTTAGTACGAAAGATCCATTGAACTGAATGCAAGTTGATATTGACAAGCAATTTGATCAAAGCCGTTTCTGTGTATATAAAATGCACCCAAACTCCGGGAGCCTGTTAGGTGAATACGCGTCATCGATTTTAGGCATTCTGGACAAATGATGCTCTAAACTAATCGATTGCAATAGTTAATTCAGTATTAAGCGCCTCTCCTTGGCATGTTGAAGATTTCCGAACATGTTAAGTAGGAGTACAAAATGTGATGGGAGGAGTTGGCGGAAAAATTTCCTCACTGTAGTTATTACTCTAAGTCGAAAGACATAATTTGTTCATTAACTAGTGTTAATAATTTCTAAAGTAATAATTCCCTTGCAAATACCTAAGTAAGTGCGATGAAGCCTGTTTTTTAACTCTGAAGCCAAAGGAAATGAGTGAACTATTATCCGCGCACACAAACATGATGAGTTTCTTGGCACACAATATTCCAATAATAATCATATATTTTTACCGACAGTCATCGTTTTCTTAACACACAGCTCTTAATAGAGGCTGCTAAAATTGCTCTATTGAGATTATTTTGACCTAAGCAGGTGTATACTAAACGTTCTTTGAGCTCATTCTTACATTTTGAATGAACACCCACAAGTAGCTCGACAGAAACATCCCTTTTGGTCCCCCGTTGTTGGCCGAAGCGAACGCTTCAATGGGCAAGAGATGGGCCGCCACGAGGCCACTTCTTCGATAGCAGGCAAACAAGCTGAGTAATTTTGCACCTGAAAGCCTTTATGCCTGCCTTTTAAAATAGTGATAGTTTAATGCCCTCGGCTTTGCAGCTAATCCCTCGTAAATTCAGCGAAAAGTTGCGTTTTCAAAAGTATTTTTACACATGTTTTGCAAGCAAAATATTTCTAATCGAATAGGATAGAATTCCGTTTAGTTTAAAATTTTCTGCGCCATTGTGAAAAATGTTACAGCTTTTTTCAAATAAATTATCTTACGTCTTGAGAAGCGAAATCGGCTTTACATTTCTTGAGTAATTTGCCTTCGAGCTGCCAATTTACCGGGCTCGCGTTCACTGGAGCGTTATCTCCTCATAATATAGACACGCACTTCATAAGCCCTTTGATATCCACGCGAGATAAAAAAATACTGCCTTGACATGCCAAGGTACGGAGTACACGGAATGCCTTCACTGCTCAGCGTTCACACAGAGCTCGAGGCAGACGAGAAGCGTTCACTCAGAGCTGGAGGCAGACGAGAAGCGTTCACTCAGAACCGGAGGCAGACGAGAAGCGTTCACTCAGAGCCGAAGGCAGACGGGAAGCGTTCACTCAGAGCTGGAAGCAGACGGGAAGCGTTCACTCAGAGCTGGAGGCAGACGGGAAGCGTTCACTCAGAGCTCGAGGCAGACGAGAAGCGTTAACGCGAAACTGGGAGCTTGGGAGGGACAGGAGGCGTTCACTCTGAGCTCAAGGCGTTCACTCTGAGCCCGAACCTAAAGGCAGACATGAGGCGTTCACTTAAAGCCTGAACTTGACAAGAGACGTTAACATGAAGCTCGAGGCAGACGGGAAGCGTTCCCTCTGTGCTTAGGGCAGACGGGAGGCGTTCACTCGGAGCTCGAGGCAGACGAGAGGCGTTCACTTGGAAGTCGAGGCAGACGAGAGACGTTCACTTGAACTCGAGGCAGACCAGTGGCGCTCAATCGATGCTCGAGGCAGACGTGATACAATTACTGTAAACGATGTGTTAATTCGATGAAATTTTTGATGATGTTCACCGACAACGAAAGGTGAACGAAAAGTAATGATTTTCATCTGCCAACCTTGGGTGAATGACGACTGGGAAATGTTCACCCACAACGGAGAGAATACGGGAACCGTTCACGCATAACGGATGATCGGCTAAAAGCATTTCCTCTGAGGCATTGTTTCAATCCACGCTAATTGTTCCGGCATAGCTTTTTGCGAGGATAGATCAACACTTTTCATTTTTGAGCGAAATGACATAAATGTTTGGCGCGAAAATTTGAAGCGAAACTACCAGGTGAGTCAAGGAAACTTTCTGATATGTATTTCGCGCCAAGCACCGAGATGTTGTAGGAAAAGAGCTGGCAGTATTTCAGCCGAAAGGCAAGATCATGAGGCATTTTGTCCGTTCTAGTCAGTTGCCAATATGCATTGGACAAGTGATCAGCGCGCGTTTGCTGTCGAGGCATACTTTTCTCATGGCCGTAACTTTATTGCTACTCAACGAGAATTCCGCACTCGGTTCCTCATTCGTCCGTCAGGTCGGGTTCCTGATCGGAAATCGATTGTTACGGGACTGAACAAATTTAGGGTAAGTGGCAGTGTGAATGCAAGAGGGACTGGAGGTCAGACCACTGCCACAACAATGTCAGGGATGTCTGATTCCAACAGGATGGAGCCATGGCCCACACAGCGCGACGTTCAATGAATCTCTTGAGACAACTGGATCTCTTTTCTGCAGAGCGCCTCATCTCTTGGAGGTAACCTTCTTTGGTCAGCCCTATCCCCGATTTGACGCCATGTGATGTTATTGAGTTATCTTAAATTAAATTGTTTACAATGACGTTCCGAGGACCCTACCTCATTTGAAAAACAACACACGCCAAGCCATCGCCAACATACTCGTCAATATGCTTCGGCGAAATGAATGGAACTTCAAAAATCGACTGACTAAATGCATTGAGAATGGGGGCGTCATTTTTCCGATGCCATCATTAAAACTAAGTGATACAACAATTCAGGTAATGTCTCTTTAGTAAAATTTATATTGTGCTGATATCTTTACTAGTTTTTTATCGAGATTCCGAATTAGGATGTTTCCGTGAATCGCCATGTGTAACGAAACAGTGAGCAATAACTAAGTAAAAACATAAGCTAATTAAATGGGGGAGATCGAGTATAAAATACAATTTCAGTGCGTGGTTTCCGACGCGAAACTTACGAATGAAAACTGAACACGTGCCATGAAATGGTGAGATGAAATACTGCTTGTTTGTGGTATTGTCTACTGCTGTCGTGAATTTCAATCACTTCTCTCGAACAAAATTTGCAATGACAAGTTAACGAAACTAACCTCGTGGCGAGGACAAGGATAACAACGGTAGAGCATGTAATAAATCTTTTAGGATTTATTGAGAAGAAAACGTGCTAAACCGCTGGAACTGTCCACGGACAGAGGTGGGCAGTAGCGCGCTACATGTAGCGGTAGCGGTATCGGCGCTGCATTTAAGGCAATGTAGCGGTAGCGGTAGCGCCCGCTACATATTTTAGTAGCGATATGAGGTTTTGCCGCTACAGCGCTACCGCTACATTTATAGATAAAGCCTTTAGAATTTACTTAATAGTATTAAATATTATTAAAAAAAACATGATACAAAATTAATATAAATTACAGAATAAAACTGTACGAAAGATTTCGGTGTAATGTTGTCAACCTCATCCTGTTGCCAGTGTCAACATGTTAGTTGTTACCTGTTAAGTTGTTACCAGTTACCACTTACGGGTATTTTTTCATGTTTCTGTTTGCTTACAGTTATTTTTACACAGTTTTTTTATGTTTCACCTTCCCTACATGGATGTCTACTTTAATCTACCAATATAAAAAAATCCTCGTATATATACAAATAAAAGACTGTTTTTTATATGCATATGTGGATAATTTTTGAGATTGGTAGATTAAAGTAGACATCCATGTAGGGAAGGTAAAACATAAAATAACTGTAACTTTTATTTACTGTATCTAACCCGTACTACTTCGGTTAGGTTAATTGCAATAAAATTGTATTGATATTTTTTAAAAATGTTCTATTATCATTAAATGTTTATGAGTAAATTCCAATAGCAGAACAATAAATATTTAGATATTTCCAATTATTTTGGCCATTGTAGCGGCTAATGTAGCTGCGCTACATTTTACTGTAGCGGTAGCGGTAGTGCTCGCTACAATCTAGTGCGTGTAGCGGTAGCTGTAGCGCCCGCTACATTTAGAGCATGTAGCTGTAGCGGTAGCGGCCGCTACATTTCAAAGTAGCGCTGCCCAGCTTTGTCCACGGAAGGGGCAATCAAGCTGCGCCACCCCTTCTTCCACACGACCTATCTTGTCAGGATACTCATTCTTAATAGGATAAGAGTTCGGTCAAGACCAAGTGACAATGAGAACATATAAATTGATCATCAATTATCCGTTACATTATTTAGATCGACTTTCAGTCAATAATCAATTCGCTAGATCAGTTATCCCTTAAGCACAAATCATCAGTTATCTCTTAATCATTTTTCAAATAAACATATATCAATATTTCACATATCAATTTATCATTTATCAAATAATCATATGTCAATTAAGCACAATTTTAGGAAATGGGTAACTAGTCGGGAATGAGATTCATGAATGAATTAATTTTAAGTTAGAAGCATATTAGAAATACGGTTGAGTGTCTAATTATTTATGAGGAACTTGCGAATCAAAGCTCATGGCTCTTCAAGAAGCAGCCTCTGACCAATGGCACAGGGCAAGGTAGCGACTTGTGGCGTCTAAAAAGAAGTGGAAGCTCTTCCGGACCCAGGTGAGGAGTCGTCTAGTAGGAGGTAGTGCCTAGTGCAGTTCCATCATCCGTATGGATGGCCACAAAGGATGGCAACGCAACGGGAACGACACAGGTGGAAGTAGCAAGGATGGTGGTTGAATAATCTGTATGTTGGCGGCCAGCGTTGCCCGACTTCGGCTTCGCTGGAGGGAAAGCCTCAAAAACCATTTAAGCAAAGTCCCGACCCCCCTGGCCGGTAAATGACTGCGTTAAATTTGAAATGCGATTAAACAGGGATAATTATAGCTAAAGAGATTTAAACCCTTCCCAATTATAGGTGCCAGTAAAAATTAAAGGGTGATATACTTGAATTTAACCTGTTCGACATAAGTTCGTATTCTACTGATGATCACGCTTGGCAATTTCATCAATTTGATTTTTTTGTTCCTGATGAATGCAAATCAGGAACAAGAAAAATGCCACATAATTATATACTACACGCTAAAAATCATGAGTCAAAAGAGATCAAACTGATGAAATAATCGTACACTTAGGAATGAGTGAGTCAGAAAGACTCACCTGGACTGGTTCAGAATAGACTGGTTCACTACCCAACTAACTTTTTTGTTTACGTACTCGTGAGCAACTTTACGAATAACCTATATCCATGTATAAACTGCGATGAATCGTAGTGTTGATATTACGCACGAAGGCCTCTGAAAGTAATGGCCGTGATAAAGTCAAACTATTTTCTACTAATATTGAACACGGTACCTACGTCAAAGTTATCAAATGTTTTTGCGATACAATTGTGATCGCAGCTGTGGTTTTAAACCAATTTCCTTCCCAGATTATAACAAGAAGTTTTGTATTCTACGAGCATCGCGTGAGCAGAATCATCATGGTCTGATACGTCGCCTGTAAATTATACATCGTAACAAGTAATGTCAGCTACTTTATTTCAGAACAATGTCTGAAATAGTTATGAGATTCAAACCCAAATTATTTATAACGAAATAAAATTGAACAAAACAAAGATAACAACAGGAACTCTCAATTTCATTCAAAATGAATGAAATCTATTTAATTGTTTCATTTTTCTCGAGAAATCAATTGGTTTCGTATATGGCACTTCATAATACACAGCAGTGTATGTATTGAAAATTCGTACTCTGGATCGGAATTTAGGGTAATGCGAAGGATGCTAGTGGCAAACTAAATTAAATTGGATCAGTCCTCTGCTCAGCTATGCCAATCAAATTCAGTGCAGTGGTTGATGAGACTTGAAATTATAGCTCGATATTGATCAGGCAAATTTGACCTCAATGGCCCCGTGAGCACGCGAGCCAATCAAGAGATTCAAGAGATGGCAGAATTGGATGAAATGATGGCGTTGACGTCATAAAAGTCTACCCTCATCGACGACGCCGGATCGTCATAAAAGTCTACCCTCATATATACACGACGCCGTTAATCGTCATAAAAGTCTACCCTCGCACACGGCGCAGTTAATCATCATAAAAGTCTACCCTCGCACACGACGCAGTTAATCGTCAACATAAAAGTCTACCCTCACACACGACGCAGTTAATCGTCATAAAAGTCTACCCTCACACACGGCGCAGTTAATCGTCATAAAAGTCTACCCTCATCGACGACGCCACTGACCATCATGAAATTCTACCTTCATAAATCATTCAAGCAGAGCAAGGGTCTTTTTCGATTAGCTATTAATAAACAATTACAATGATTGCTTCTGCAGAAAAATCAATCTTGAATTCTTTCAGCGTTCATTGAAAACTTTTTAACATGGACAGCTGAGTGCTGGTTTGAATTGCCGTAGACTCATTGTAACATGAGGCGAGTAGAGGAAAACTTAGTCGACTATAAATGTAGCACTTATATGATAGCATTCTCGATGGGGCGAGGCTTTATTGACGCTTAATTAAATTGCGCTGCCTATGCGACACACAAGCGCGTGTGCATAGCGTTGATGCTTTGAAAAGTGATAGTGATTCTAATCTGTCTGCGTAGTAGTTTTAAGTAATTGAATTCTAAATTAAATAAGCCTTGGAAAAATCAGAGCATTTTAGATTTTTTATAATCCTGAAAACTTTGTGCATTTATGATAACCGCGCCGACTGCAATCGATTAGTATTATTTCCTTTTAGTTAAACCCTACAATATTGGATATAATCAACATCTTTAACCCATGCAAATAAAAGCAGAATGTTTGTGTTCACTAGATATCGCTTTCCATAATTAAAACAACACGAGGGATCGATGTATTGCTTCTGCTAATCTATTGCACGAATTTATCAAATTATTTTATGAGAAAAACGTGCGGTACATCAAATAATAAATTGTAGGAACCTCTCAAAGTTTAATCCTGAGTTGAAAAAGCCTTCATCAGCCAGGTTCGGAAATTGGCACAGGGTATAAATCCCGTGACATTTTAAAAGCCAAAGTTTGGAAATTGCAGATTGACTTGTGGAGACCAGAAACTTTTGGAGTAAAATCCGACCCAGCGTAATATGGTCTGAGTTTGTGATGCAAAATGTAGCTGGTCAACTCGTGAGATGTGCTCAACAAGTTTGCTGACTTCATTTGCGCCTCCATCCAACTTAGGAGGTAAAATTTACACGAGAATGTCTTGAGATGAAGATGAAGCATTAAAGAGATACTCATGAAGACGTCACGCCTGCACCAGCGATGAATAAGGTGAACGAATAACTTTTCCCTTTATGACATAGAACGTTACGCAGAGATTATTATTGACAATTCGTTTAATTTTTGAGTGAAATCAGGTAAATTGTTACATAGATTATAACTATTTTTCCTAATTATTTTCTTCAGTGACAGATAATCGATTATTTTTAGCGCATTTTCTCATTTATGAAAAAAATGCACTATTGTGCTCGCCATGTCCGTCCGTCCGTCCGTCTGTCCGTCCGTGACTTCACGTTTTTGTCGACGAGATAATGCGCTCTCTGTCACTCACTGCAGTGAGTACTGAGTTATATTTTCTTAGAATTGTGGGCATTGTTTTAACCAATCTACCTATTGTATATTACCATTATTGTCCTCAGAAAATAATTCGTCTCATAAGATTGGACGTCTAAGTAATTTAAATAAAATTTAAAATACAATCTACGACCGTGGAACCCCAGGAATCGCATTGATAATCTAATTTACAATTAAATTTTTTGCGTCAAGTTGAAATGGATAAACGCGATTTAAATGATATGCAACCGCGTAGGCGAGGCAGGCCTACACTTGACATCGCCGTTCATCAGAAGAAGCAATTTCATCTGCTTCAGCATCCCAGGTCCAAAGCTAACAAATAATTCTTGAAAACTTCCAATTTATCCAGAATTTGCTCTCGGGATCTCAGCGAGATCCATTAGGAAGATTGTTCAGTGCGAGACGCTCACGCCGTTAAAAATGATTTCTACCTGGTAACAAAATTATTCAGTTTTTGTATATATTTAAATTTGACCTGCAATTCTTCAATAGTCGTGTAGTGACCTGTAGCTTCTATAGTCTTGTAGTGAATAATAGCTTCAATAAACTTGTAGTGACTTATAGCTTCAATACCGTAGTCGTGTAGTGACTAATAGTTTTAATAGTCATGTTGAAGATGGCATATAGTTTCATTAATCATATAGTGATATATATAGCTTCAATCGTCATGTACTGATTTCAAGTTTCAATAGTCGTGCATTTACTTATAGTTACGATCCTAGTGTACTGAAAAGTTCGTAATGATCAATATGTTATAGGTAATAATTTTTTCGTTGTGGATTTAATTTGTAAAAAAAGTAACAAAATGGCTAAAATTATTATCATTGCGTTTGTAATGATCTTCCGTGCCGAGGTTCAATAAAGTTCTCTCAATTAACACAATTATTTTAATTTAAACGAAAAATGAACATTTAATTTAAGAACATTGAACAAAATTAACGTGAACATATGTTTTAGAGCATAGTTTCAGGGCATAGAACTCATTCTTATATCATATGCTAGGCACAGCATTCAACATATAGTTCCACACAACACAGAATTAGAGTTCGATATACAGGAACACCGAGTCTTCCAAATATACCAGCTTCTTGTAATCTTCTCTCCGGGTTGACTTCTCCCTACATGAAAAAAATTAATTTTACAATTAATCGGGTAACTTCCTACTAGAAATCTTACATAGTATCAACAAACCAAATAAATACAATATGGATAAATATCGACAGTTACACATACCTCTGCAGTTGTCTGAATTCACTAAACTAGTCCTTGCTTTGGTCCCACAACAAATCAGCTCTGAACTCTTACACTGCTACAGGATCGTCAACACCTTAACTTATTCTACGTCCCACACATTAGTTACTATTGTTCTTATTCTCGCTCTGTTTCCCACAGTACGCCTGAATATTCAGCTAAGATCCCTACAGCGTTTAAAACTCAAGCCAAGTAAATTCAATATTTCCAAATAATATGAAAATGAGAATTTTCTCCTGCAACACTCGTTTTATCCTGTTGGCCTTATGCCTCACATTTTCAAAAGCCTAAGTTCCTAAAAAAACTGATCATTGATTTTAATTCCAGAATTTTTAAAATATTATTCAGTCATCATAATCATAAACAGATCAACTTTTATTATTTCAATACTCATGTAATTTGTATAATCGAGTGAATTGTTGAAATAACCAAGAATTTCAATCTACAATAAGAATTTACAATAAAGTTAATAAATGAATCAATGAAGAAAGAATCATCTAATGATTTATGATGCGGTTAGGTTTAGTAACACTGAAGTTAACAAGATATTAGTTGCATTTATAATTTGATATGAAAAAGTCTCAATTTATTTAGTGAGATTTTCTTGTTACTAGTCAACTTTATTAAGGTAAATTTATCAAGCAAGTCTCTGTATGGACTTTGTCCCTGAAGCTTGCTTCAAAACGTTTATTTTGCTGCAATGGTGTATTTGTTGGCACTCTAAGTTTGGTTGTCATGTCCTCTGGGTGGTGCTGCGCCGACTTTAATTCCTCCCATCACAAAACCATTAAAAGTTCTCTTGTGGAGACCGAGAAGCTTTAGGATAAACGTTGTCTGTGACGCGACTAAGAAGCAGATAAGGCAGTTGAGTGGAATGAATCAATTGAACCTTCACTTTAACCTTCAATCAATCAGAAACCACCGTTTATTGGAAGCTTTAATCAGGCAATTTATTCTATATGAAGGTCAATAATAAAGCCCAACTCAAAACTTGGGGTTTTATAAGGAAAACTATGCTGTTATTGGAACAATCAATGCCATACATTGGTTACGAAACTCAAATCTTGAAAAATTTTCTCTGATTTTCTCAAAGTAAAACGGAAGGAATTATTTCATTGCTTGATTTGTGTATCCCTTATTTAACAAACGCTTGCTCCCTCGCATGAAGTTCAATAGGCTTAGTCTTAGAAAACCATCGATCATTAACTTTTTTTTAATTTATGTAATTTAAAACATGGAATAAAACATTAGCCAATCAACCTCTGCGTGTCGTGGAGTCATGCTTAATGAGCGTTCAGACAAATTCACAAAAGCGCATCGCGGTTGTTCCTCGAGTGGTCGCTAATCTTTGGGCTTTCAACGCCCCTCAAATTGAAACAATTAAATACATGGAGATGGAAAAATTGAAATCAACTTTATGAATTCGCAGCCCACGTTGCTAATTGCTGCTTAACACGAATTATCTCAAGTGTGCCAATGCACGGTGAATAATATTGTCCTGGTGTATGTTGGGTATCTACAAGAGTGACGATGGTCTGTGTCTACCTGAGTGATGATGGCCTGTGTCTACCTGAGTGACAATGGTCTGTGTCTACCTGAAATTATTCTATTTATTTACCTGAGAGATGATTCTATAAGTAGCTACTGGAGTGATGATCTGTTTCTACCTGAGAATTGTTAATATGTATCTACCTGAGTATGCTATGTATATTCCTGAGCTCGATGATGGTCTGGAATCAGTCATAAATATAAAACGGAACCTTTAATCAAACGAGAAATCTTCTCTACTGTTTTTAACAGTTTATGGTATTCGCCGTATGGTATTTGTTATTAACAGTAATATATTATTAATAAATTCAGCATTTTTCATCAAATGAGGCTTATTATGAGGTTTTCTGGCTAACAAGATACACATAAGACGAGGTAAAAAAAATTCTCGTTTTTAGTTCTGTTGTGATCGACCACTGAACTAATTTCAAATCGCTCCCATTGAATAAACCACTAGATTCTCAATCAAATCTTTTTTGACAAAAAAAAATAAAAATTTCAAGTAATTGAATCGACAATCATGATCTTAAGAGAAGTCGTAGACGTCATTCCGTCAAAAACTCAAATTAAAGGCCCTCAAAGCCTCAAAAAATTATGTCCGGATGAGAAAATCACTGGCTATATATAAATTAAAGAACTATAGTAATTTATTGTAGGTTTACATGCTCCGTATCTTCGAGGAAAACATAGTCTTAAAACGACAAAAACAGGGAAAGCGAATATAAATTTAAACTAGAATAAAAAAGTACGATAAACGGCCCTTTTCTCTACGAATTGACATAACTAATCCTTATAGCAATATATCTTAACTCGCGATATGCGATTTGAATTGAAACGAATTCTGGGATTTGCAGCCCGAATCTGCGTATGCGAATGAGTGTGCCAGGAAGCGTAGCGTGAGATGAGGCTCCCATGTCCTTGCTTCTTTATTTGACTTCTGATAATTAGCTGGCACCCGGACAAACGCTGCTCGCTTGACGTTCTCGTCGCCCGTGTTTACCGCGACCTCTTTTTATGCATCGCTGGCGGGAGCGACCACTTCTCATTAGCCAGTGTTGGCCAAAAGGTTATACAAGAGTGGAAAGTTTCTAAATAACCGGAATGAGACCTCATGTGGGATTTGGTTCAACGGAACGATGAATTGAGATATGTTGGAGACATGAAACAGGTTGGTAATTTGGTTGGTCAGGTTGGTCATGAAAAACAGGTTTGTGATGAAAAACTTTGGTTATCAGCTTGAAGAAAGTTTTAACAGTGAGTTAAAAATGTAACTGCCCTGAATGGAATAAGTTATATAGAAAAATTGTCCCAGCATATTAAAATGATACTCTGGTTCACTTTCAACTGTATTCCATGGTGCTAAACAAATGCATATTCATTCAGCACCAGTGTCTGTAAAACTGGCCTTAAATCGTCACGTCATGTCAAAGCGTAATTGTCGGAAATGTACGTGTTTCTGTCCGTAGAAAATTTGTCTTTTTTCACCCGTCGTTAACTGCGTACAGAAAGATTAAAATGTTAAGATAATTTTATTTCTCTAATTGGGAATAAGCTAAAAATTACTAACAAATAAAATTCATAAATATTCTCAATGAAAAAGTTTCGGAGACCTGCTCCACGCCGTCAGTTGAATGTATAAATGACTTCAAAAATCAGCGATGTGAAATCTAGTTGCCTTAAAAATGTGTGGCATGAAAAATAGACTTGACCTATCTGCACGATAATCATGTTTAAGAGTACAAGCTTCCCCGACTCATATACTGCGTTTGGAAAGTAAAGGTAAAGGAGTAAAGGAGCCGCTCGACATTGTCCATTCAGAGCAGGCAGTCTTTCTAATGTTTGCCTGCAGTGCGATGACAAATGGAGTCCCGACGATCTGCGACATCGTCTCCCGGGGCACACAAAGGGCGCTAGTTTTACGAACAGCTCTGCTCGCGCCTCGCTCGCATGCCTCTGCCATGTGCGCATATTGAAAAAAAAACATGTAGTATATCGCCGGCCAATAAGCGAGCGGCTGGTCAGCAAGATGTTATGTTGATTTAATAGGGATTGAGGATTTTTTATAACTTCGTGTATTATACATCGGTGAGGCAGATATAATGAATAGTTATATTTTTTTGCAAGATTACTTGGAGCAATATTATTGTTCCTCAAAAATTTTAATGATGAATTGGAATCAAAGAAAATGGTCTGCTAAAATACTTCCAGAAATTTTGAGCTATAGACTTAAATGTTTTTTAAAAAAATTTATCTTCTAAATTTGTAGAAAATTTATCCAGTGTGGCTCCACCATTCAGGTTTTGTGCCTCATAGAGGCACATCATCAGTAATCCTCATCATCATCATTGAAGTTGACATGAGTAATTCGATGCTGACGTCAATCAATGGCATTCACAAAGGAAAAATCGATAGAAGCCGCAGAATGCGGTGGTGACATTAATGTTTCACGTTAATAATGAATGCGATGCGTTGACCGCAGGTGAGAAAGGAGCAAACAATGAATGAGCACATATGAAAAGCTTTGCTCATATGTCTCATATGTCATATGTCATACGTGCTCATATGTCACATCAAAGTGCTCATATATGTCATTTTGCTCATACATGTATGTCACCAAGTAATCACAATCTAAGTTTTTAAAACGTTTAATGAAAACTGTTGCTAAACTTAGATTTTCATTGCAGAATATGTAAAGAATGATATGCCCAAAAATATATATAAATATATATTTTACAATTGCAACAGAAACCATTTTTACGGATGGGAGCGACGTGTAACTTTATTCATTTGGAACGGTATAGCTTCACGTGTACAAAGTTCTATCCTAAGTAATGCAATGAAAAGTTTTGTGGCGTGTCCATCAACATGAGTTTGAACAATCAAGTTGACGGCAATTATCACACCACCACCGAAATTATCAATATGACTGAAATGCTCACGCACGCAAAGGATTTTTCTTCGAAAATTTAATTATTAAAAGACATAAGACGAGTCTCTCTATAGCTGGAGTGTAAATTTGGATTCAGTGGAATTTATGTAACCGCAGAATCTTGAAGTTTGAGGCAAATGGTGAAAGTTACGTCTTGAGGTGAGCTCGATATACAGCGTTGCGTATGAACCAACTTACACAGGTATATACAGCGTGGCGTATGAACCAACTTATACAGGTATGCTCATCCGTGTATGTACCAAAACTTGCATAGCATCGGGCTGGACTTGTGAGAAGACACGTTGTTTATGCGTTTTCCTTGCCAAATGAAATAAGTTGGCACGAAAAGTTTTTGGTTATTACGTTGAAAGAGCAGCCGGTGTCTTGAGCCTGTCTGTGCAAGCGAAACATACGTGGCAGTCTACGTAGCGGTAAATGCGACTTGGTCTTGCACTTCGGACCGCTTTGCTGCGATCCAGTACAGTCGCTATGAAAATATGACCGGGGCTCTGAAGTTGGAAGAGGTACCAAAGTAGCCACTGGGGTATTGCCGGCTCACCCTATGGAGAAGGTACGGAATATTTACGAAAAATCTGCGTCATGTGCAGCTGCGACAAGGGAAATTGAATGCAAATTTGATACTCCAGCCTCTTTCATTTAATATTTCAATAAAAATTTCCGTATAATATTCTATGAGATGATCTCCATTATTAATTGATATGTTTTATTAAATAAAATTGTACGTATGATGCATAAAGGTTGCAGTGTATTAACAAAAAAGAACAGATTCAACAAATACTCCGCCAAGCTGCAAAAAAAATTATTGACTTTGGTTGCCCGTACAGATTTAAACTTCTTTTTAAGGCTTAGCGAAATAATTCGGCTCTTCCGAAGGAGTCTCGATAAACCAGTGAAAAATTTCAGGGCTGAACCTGCCAGATGAAGAATATCTTGACGCACGATGCGGTGCACGTCACAGATTCAGGCTTTGTCATCTCTCGCTGCAAGAGGCGTTCGTAAATTATTGGAAACCGATACTGAGTCTACACGAATCTGCTCAAGTTTCCGGGAGAGTGCGATGAAGACGTTCGCGCAGGATATTATTGGTACTTACGAGCACGCATCTTACAACGATATCTTTAGCATGAATAAGATAATTTTAAAAATTTATTTGTCCTTTATAGAAAAAATGGGAAATGTATTTTTATCGCATTTACTCATTTATGGAAAAAATGCCCTATTGTGCTCGTCATGTCCGTCTGTCCGTCCCCGTCGGTCCGTGACTTCACGTTTTCGTCGATTTTGAGAAAATGCGCTCTCTGTCACTCACTGCAGTGAGTACTGAGTTATATTTTTTAAAGAATTTATTTCTTCGAAAGCTGGAATATATTTTTTTCAAGGCATGCTCCTCCAGTTTATCAGAATTCATTATAATAATGAAATTTTCTAACATATAGTTTATAAACTTTATAGATTATGACGTTAGTTCTCGGAAAGCCGTTTCCCTGATTATAATAATTATTCATGAAAACCTCACTGACATAACTGATATTTCACAGGGTTATTCCGGCGATGTATTTATATTATAATAAGTAAACATTTTTCCTCGTGTGTTAATTGACAAATTTTTCATCAAATTCTTGTTTGGTCTAATACATACTATCGAAATCTATATATCGACCAAAGAGTTTTCAGTATTTTAGATACACTCCAACAACTTCATATATGTTAAGTCATCAATTCGTATTTTGATTAACTGCATGAGTATAGATATCCAAAGCACTTAATGGGACATGAATAACCCAGCATGTGCCCATTATTCATCCATGAGCTCACATTACTAATGGATTACGTCGTAAATAAAGATAGCAAGATGCATCAATTTGTAGTCACATAAAAACTATCATGAGGCTCGTCATTACTGAGAAGTTCCCTCTGCTCACTGGCCACGGAGGTCATTCCTGTGATGAGACAAGACGAGGATTGATGATACTGATGATTAATCGCACCATCGTGTTACTGATATATCGAAACATCCTCATCATGCCGGTGATTTATTGTAACATCGTAACATACCTACTCATCATATACCGGTGATTCATTGTAACATCGTAACATCCTCATCATACCGGTGATTTATTGTAACATCGTAACATCCTCATCATACCGGTGATTTATTGTAACATCGTAACATCCTCATCATGCCGGTGATTTATTGTAACATCGTACCATCTCGTCATGCCGGTGATTTATTGTAACATCTTCAATTCTCATTATACCGGTGATTTATCGTACAATCTTAACAGTTGTTTCGGGTCTGATTTTATTTTACGTCTTTATCGCTTTGGTATCGAATTTCCTGTTTTCAGGCCTGACCGAATAGACGACATCGTGCCATTCCAATAGATTTATCGCATTATCTTAGTTGTAGACCATTTTCACCTACTAGAGAAATCGATGACTCCAGTGAATCGCTTGAGGTAGTTCAACGCTTTGCAATAAAATGCATATCAATGGACCGCCTGAATAATTTTCGTAAATAATTTTTGTCCCGCGACTTGAGTCATTTATTGAACTAATTGGTACACACTTCTTGTTTTCATTTTGTTGGCAGTATCCGAGATCTTGCTGGATAGTTTTTTTTTTCTAATAGTCTAATGCAGGTCTGGTATCAACTGTCTCTTTGCTCGCCAAAATGCTAAGACTAAGATTAATTTTTATGACGCGTCAAGTGTCAATGAAGGCAATGCACCGAGTACGAGTTTTGTTGTTGAGATGTTCGTGACTTGACCGGCATAATATTCTACTCTAATATATAAGTTTTTTATTAGTCCAAAATTTACTGCTGGTTCTGCACCTGTAGATATCTACGTCGAATTGAGAATATTAATAATCAGCCTTCATTGCATTGCTCTTATGGGGAGCGCAGCCGTGCACCACCAATTTTGTGCACCAATAAGCCCTGAATCGAACGCCTTGGATCTCTCCGGATATCCACCAAACAGCCGTGCACCACTCGGCTTTGTCCTCCTCCGGCCTTGACCACCACCTGCCGTGCACCACCAGGCCGCGGATCGAATCTGACTTGCGGGCATCGTTAAATTACGTAATTTTACGTTTACCGCATCTGAGGTTAGGTTTCAGATAGCATAGTTCTGTTCCAAAATTTATCGTCCTGCGACAAGTGGCCGTTCGACCGAGGGCTGGTTCGACCCACGGCCTAGATACGGACGGCTTGAAGTCTTGAAGACTACGTTCCGGAAGGCAGGAATCATGATGGGCCATTACATCCAGGGCAGTGGTGGTCTTCGGCAGGCGACCCCTCTTATGTCGAATTCATTTGACTCACATTTTTCTGTAAACATCGTAAAGCAAAGAATTGACCGTTTCAAAAGCAAATAAATTTTGTTTTTTGCACTTGATAGTGCCAAAAGTTAATACGAAAATACGTCCGTAAAGGAAAAGGATACCAATCTCAGATATCATGATTACAAGTCGCCAGAGAATTATGGTCGCTTCGACGTCGGCAATCGGGAGGGCATCGACTATCCGTCAGTAAAACGCAGATTTTATGCCATCATTCCTGGTAATACCGGTAAGGATGGCATGCCGGTCATATGGCTGTATAACGGCTACCGATAGTCAACCCTATAATTTGAGATTGGGCAAAGTTGAGCAGCTACTCGCCGTAAGACTGCCCATCAATATTTTTTACGTTACCTTTAGGATAATATGGATGTGGCTTCTGGAACAGCCTGCCTGATCGCTTACATAACATTACGTTTAAGTAGCCATTACTCCCATGCAAATGTTGGTTCATCGAAACAAAAGTGCAAACTTTCGTAGTTAAGGAGATGAGCATTCTAGGCCTTCAAAATATCCCAAGCAAAACTAAAGGATGCACGAGCGCGCGGAACGCCGGGTAATCCAATACAACAGCTCGCTGTTGGCCGACCATGCAGTGGCAGCCAAAAATTCGGCCGGTATAGGGACCTAAATTATTGTGTATAAGAAATATTTTGAATGTATTCCAGCAAAGCTTCATCAAACATCACATTTTAGGGGTTTAAAAATAAAATTTCCTTAATTATTTTACTTCGGCGCTTCTTTTTTTCGATATCTTTCCTGCTTTCAAATAAATACTTTTATTGTGCCATCTACGTGACATTTGGAAAGGATTAAAGTTACTCAACAAAAGCAGTCAATGAATAAATATTGAATTCAGGAAATTGCGTGAACTATGTACAGGTGATATTCAATGTCCCTCATTTGCTTCAATGTCGTTATACAGCAGATTACTTCAAGCCGCATCAAGGTTACTAGTAAATTATTTTGTGTCGCTTGTGTTTAAAAATGTGAAATGGTGTCACTTCTTGAATAAGTAATCTGACGAAAATTACTAACTTGGACTTCAGATCATTCATTGATGGGTCATGGATACTTTTTATGCAGTCCGTTTACTTCATACAGTCAAGTAGAAAAATAGTAGAAATAGCAAGGTTCAAGTCATGGCTTTAGTATTCAGTACTCACACATTAGCACTTCAGTATTCACTAATCGCTTATGTTTTTCATCATGAATATGCATAACGTAAAATGTTTATTCACATCAAACATACTATTCTATAATTTTGTCATCATCAATGTACAATAATATAAAATATTGTCATCATTAAAGTAAACTAATCTAGAATGGATGCCACTATCAATATAAACTAATCTAGTATGCTTGTTAGCATCAGTAGTACACACTAATCTAGTATGCTTGTTACCATCAATACACAATAATCTAGAATGTTTGTCAACATCTACGAACACAAAGCAATGGTATGGCTGCATTCATCGAATAACATGAAGACCGGTAGCGGCTGTCACTTGAGCTTCATCTCAATTACAGACCATACAAAGCGTCTATTACAAGCCTGGTTCTGTTGTTCAAGTTAGAGTTCCTAATTATTGATGGCAGACTGAGTGAAAAGAACGCCGCTGATGGGCTCTCACTAACGCGAGGAGTGCAGTGGACTTGTGTTATGTTTCAATTGTATTAGAAAATGTTTGTAAATTCTACATTGATTTCGAGATTTTTCATTGAATGAAAGCATTTCAATAAGATATAAACAAATAAGGGACCTATCCAATATGATTAAGAACAATTCGTCAAAATACGCGTAGAACGGAGCAGGCTTTTTAAAGTCCCATGCACTATCTCATATAAAATAACAGAAAGAGATATCGCGCCCCGTATAATTAATGGGCTATAAAGTGTCAGTTCTTTTTGAACAAGACAAGTAGCCGGCATCCATTGACAGGAATAACACTCCTCAGTATAATTAACGGAGTGCAAAGGTGGCTGCGGCCATTACAATGCTGGTGATGGCTCCAAGTAACCGAGGCAGAGCGTAATTTAGTGGCCATTACTGAGCTTTGCTGCACCGTGACAAACTACCTACACTACCGCGACCGCTGCTATGGTAATAATTGTCACTGTAATACAAATCAATTTAATTGTGTTACGTTCGCATATGCTCGTACTATCATCTGTCCCGTAAAGCCCTATTACAATTAAAATGTCCTCGAGTTTGCTTGAGAACGTTTTTTAGCGCATTTACTCATTTATGGAAAAAGGCGCTAATGTGCTCGTCATGTCCGTCTGTCCGTCCGTGACTTCACGTATACGTCGACGAAAAAATGCGCTCGCTGTCACTCACTGCAGTGAGTACTGAGTTATATTTTATATAATTCGACTCGCATCATACCCTAAGCATGTGAAGAGGAATGCATCCGAATTTCTTAACAAGACTTCCTAATTCTTTCATTCCGTGGCATCAGTCATGAATTGATTTATAGAATATTTTAACGCTTTCAACATGCTAATTGATCTACAACGAATTAAAAAAACTGCAAAACATCAAAATATTAAATCGAAAGTTAAAAAGAATAGGCATGTGAATTATCATCTGTGATAAAAACACGTGCACGAAAGCAGCCCCAGAGGCCAGCAGTGCGGCAGCAGCAAGATGGCGTGCATGGGCACACGACACAGTACGACTTGATTGAATGCTATTTAATGACCTACTCGTTATATGTTCCTGTTCTTTGCTCAAAGAATATTATTTTTTTTAGCATTCGAATGGATAACAATTTCTGGATTTCATTCACCATCAGTCAGGAGATTTTTTTAAATAAAATGATTTTCATCTCGGGATAGAACGAATTTTTCATTTCAGCAATGCATATTAATATTTTATATTTTATATTATAAATTATTATCATAGTGCAAGTTGATATTTATTTTTATAATTGAAATGAACATTTTCTTACGACATCAATCTATTTCATTATAAGAAATTCAAGGAGAGAAGTCTTACCCAAAGAATAATTAATAACTCCCACAATTTATATCATTAGTTCACAGTCTCCTCAAGACGGACGACTGCACTTGACACTGAGTAATTAGTATAGAGCGAACAAAAAATCTTTCCTGACACTGAGTTATAAAGAGCAAGCAGGCAAAACTGTCATTTTCATCACAAGAGACTGTGATGTGAGTGTGTATTGTCATTACATACAATTAGAAAAGATGACTAGCATCGTCATTGAAACAATAATATAAAACATATTATTGTTTCTGAATAATATAAATGACGCAAAACTAAATACTATATATATTAAAATCATGTCGGAACAATGTTAACCTCTCAGCGAATAATCAAAGTAACTGGGTAGATATTCAAGGTACAAATGACGAAGCGGTTAAATGCGAATGCTAAAGCATCCATCCTGGCAAATGACGTTGGAACATCGTAGATTACGAATTGATTTCGTTTATTTAACGTTCAATCAACGTTATTCTAACATAAATGCCTGATGGGATATATGTTGTCTAACTCCAGACTACACCTAAAATCTAACATGAAAGGTTGGAACCATGCAGTTGTGACTGCATGAAGAGCCTCAACACTGAGCTCAGTGTTACGATCGTTGTGCATGGTGATGCCCTGAGAACTTTCACTTGTCAGTGGCGTTGTCAACTCGACTGATCCAGCCACTTGTGCGTGTTACAGAGGTTTGAAGCAAGCGGAAGTAATTTTCTTAATAGGTACAGTGCAGTTTTGAGTGACGAAGAACGGCTTTTACGCGACGTTTTCTATCTTGTCCGCATATAGAAAGCAGGGCAATTCAATGAAGATACGACCGTGCTGCCTGAAACTGAATATTAAGGATGACTAATGCAGCTCTTCATTTCCGTCGTTCGAACGGCAAGCATTACTTTCAGCTTCTGCTTCATTATTTCGGAACAAAATACGTGTTGGTGATTGTGAGGTGAGACACATAAATTGCATTTTCCAGACCCCGTTAGAAAATCATGACACTGCTCGCGAGAAAATCATTGCCTTCGTGGCTGATGGCCGCACGGGACACTACGGAGCACACTTAACTTAACCTGAACTTATGGCATCAAATTGGTCCCATAAGTTCAGATCAACCATAGACCATTCTTTGGCCTCCATAAGCAACCGTTATTATGCAAAAGAGAAATGAAATGCGCCTTGGCTCTCTTAATACGTAGAATAATGTACACTTTTTCATCGATAAGATAGCGAATGGATGTAGATTAATATAAAGTATTTAATGGCACGCTAGTGGCCGCGGTCACTTTTTGCAATATTAATTAATATAAAAAATTCGTTGACGATTTCGTCCGGTTTTTTTTTCCTGCTCTAGCATTTATAAATATTCGCCATTTAATGAAAAAACTCTACATAAAACTATTATTATTATTTATCTTCATTGAATTTAAGTCATTGAAACTCGAACGAATGGCTGAATTATAATAAAAAAAAAATTTAGAATGTCAGATGAAGATTAACAAATTTTCGACTCTGAGGATGAGCATTAATTTTAAAAAGACCTTCAGTTAAAAAGAAACAAGTCCAGCGAACACTTCACTTTCTCAGCCATGCTTCACAAATCCCAGCTTTGCAAAATATTTTTTTTTTGTAAGCTTTGAATTTTACGCAGCCACGAATTTCTCTTCACTCGTTTATTTTTCTAAAATCTCGGATCGTGAGCGCTGAGATTAATTCGGTCTGGCGAGCGAGACCGAGTGTGTGTTATCAGTAAAGCCACCAGTTATTTTGGTTGACGAGGGAGAGGGCAAGGCTTGGATAACCGACATTAAAGTGAGAGATGACAGCCAGATTGTTTTGCCTGGCAACTTTTGGTGAATTGCACCACGAAATTGGCTACCGAGTTCAATTTCGCATTTTGTAGTCTGAACCTCAATTTTCAAGAGCCATGCAAATTGTCGCAGTAATTCAAGACTGAACCACCAATCATTGCTGAGAACGAAATGCGGCACCACATTTTACGCTGCATTTTTCACGCATTTTTGATTAGATGAAGTAAATACATTGCACCGGTTGCTTTAAGATACAGGATTAGCCAAGCTGATGTGATTGTGTTTCTGTGGAAAATATTCTCTGCTTTTTCCTCATTTATTTTCATTGCTTTAAACATTACTTCTTTTCAAGTACCGCATACAGATGAGAGTTGCAAAGAAAAGTTAATTATTCTACGTGGAGTGGAGTGCTTCAAGTGACGTGAAGACTTTGAAGAGAATTTATGTGCCCAATTTATGTAGAGAAACGCTTGAAGTGAAGTGAAGAGCTTTAAGCGAAGTAAGAGCTTTTATTGAAGTGAAGATCTTTAAATGATGTCAAGAGCTTTAAGTGAAGTAAATAGCTTTGAGTGAATTCAAGAGCTTTATGTGAAGTGAAGAGCTTTAATGAAATGAAGAGCTTTAAGTGAAATGAAGCGCTTTAAGTGCAGTGAAGAGCTTCAAGTGAAGTGAGGAGCTTTAAGTGAAATGAAGAGCTTCAAGTGAAGTGAAGAGCTTTAAGTGAAGTGAATAGCTTTAAGTGAAGTGAAGAGCTATAAGTGAAATGAAGAGCTCTAAATGAAATGAAGAGCTTTAAGTGAAGTGAATAGCTTTAAGTGAAGTGAAGAGCTATAAGTGAAATGAAGAGCTTTAAATGAAATGAAGAGCTTTAAGTGAAGTGAGGAGCTTCAAGTGAAATGAAGAGCTTTATGTGAAGTGAATAGCTTTAAGTGAAGTGAAGAGCTATAAGTGAAATGAAGAGCTTTAAGTGAAATGAAGAGCTTTATGTGAAGTGAAGAGCTTTAAGTGAAATGAAGAGCTTTATGTGAAGTGAATAGCTTTAAGTGAAGTGAAGAGCTTCGAGTGAAGTGAAGAGCTCCTACCAAAGTCCAGTCATGCTCAGGCTGGGAAGTGTGTTGCGGCCACGCTACCAGTAGCCGTTGAGATCAAGGGTAAAAAATGAACTTACTTCGTGTTTCGCACATTTTGATATATTTACCTTCCAGGATTTTGCGAAACTTTTGACAATAAATAAAGTTAGTGAGCGATTCAGAAATAAAATAATTTGCACTTACACTTACATTAAGTAAATATGATATTAGTTTAACTCAGATGTGGGTTTGTGATCGATTTTGAAGCGAAAAAATTTAAGCCAGATGAACATTTTATTTGAACTCTAATACCAAAATATAACCATATTTTTTCATGGTTCAATTTTTTCGCTAATATTTTTCTCAAAAATAACTCCAGGTATAGTTAATATATAATTTTTCTGGTAAGCATTGCTTGAACAAACGTGCAAATTAATCATTTCTTCAATTTTTTGATAATAATTACACGAATATATACCTATATTAGAAGATGAATAAGTGAACAATAATCAAAAGTGATAGAATGAATATCCCTGTTTTTAACCTAGACATGTGACAATTATTCATATATTCAAACGTGTCTATTCATTAGGTGCCAATATTAACGTTCGATAAATCAATTTCTGGCAGCTGCCATTTTTAATGCACGCTGCCACACACGAATGCAATTTTAATGAGCGTCGCCTGAGAGACCGGACGCTCCTCCTCCGTTGACTCAGCAGACCTGCAGCGTTAAACTTTAATTGCCGCGCCAATGTATCCGCAATTATTGAAGCACGCCAGCCTGTGCCTTGCACACTCTCTTCAGCCACCAAGTTCCGTCCCGCGCTACACGCCGGTGCCTTGCACACTCTCTGCTGCCACCAAGTTCTGTCCCGCGCTACACGTCGGTGCCTTGCACACTCTCTGCAGCCACCAAGTTCTGTCCCGGTGCCTTGCGCACTCTCTGCTGCCACCAAGTTCTGTCCCGCGCTACACGCCGGTGCCTTGCACACTCTCTGCAGCCACCAAGTTCTGTCCCGCGCTACACGCCGGTGCCTTGCACACTCTCTGCAGCCACCAAGTTCTGTCGCAAAGTTCAAGTAAGAAGAAAAAGAATAAGAACTTTCTGTAAGAAGTTCAAGAAAAGCCTTTTTTGAAACCCTGTGTAAATGAATATTCAATTGATTACATTGATGGCAATTCAATTTCAACTTGACATTGATGACAATGGTAGTGCAGGAATAAATTCTGAGGTTCGATATTTATTTCGGCAATTTTGCGAAAATATTTTCGAAATTATTATTTTTAGCAATTAAGGCCAATTTATGGATCTCACTCACTGTTATGATTACCAACCAGTTTAACAAATTTCACTTCTCTATCGAAATTATTGTGCATATAGTTTATTTAGTAACGGGATCTTTCATGTAAAAATTTAATTACGAGGCTCAGCTAGAATTAGTTTTTGCTGTAATTAATCTACGTAAAAATTTAACTGCAAATTAATCAAATGAAGTCAAATCTCTCAAATACGTGCAATTTATTCTTAATTATGAGGGTCTGCTTCTGACCTGGATAGCAATAATGATTGACCCACACTTCAATTGTGATTGACCTGCTCTTCAATTATGAATGTACCGGTAAATTTGGTGAAACGTGTCTCCAAAAAACTGCATACCTTTCGTTGATACGGCCTGCCTCTAATAACTATCATGCCACAATGAACTGAAGTCTAACACGCAATATGACCGCAGTAGCTTAAATGCATTCCGTTCTATATAAGGCGAGTGACTATATAGCCGCATGCCACATTGATTGAATCTCTAAAAGGCATTAATTGGCGTAGAGTAGATCGACTAGCTGAGTCCATTGCTAACCTAATTAATAATTGAATTGATGGAATTAATGACATTAAACTATCACTCGTAAATATCTTCGGTGCTCTAATGAATCTAACGATATTCTCTAACAAATCCATAAACCAAATTTGATTAGACAATTTTTTTCGGTATTAAATTGTTATTATTTTATTTCGCCCAGATTTATGCATAACTGATTTATCGAGTAAGTGATCGATAAAATTCATTTCATGGTCACAGAACAACGACCATCGTGCAAGGACAAAGCCAAACATATCGAAATATCAGTCATAATTATAAAAGGTGTAGAAAACGAAGTTATTTCTATGCCAGAAGCAATATTCGAAAACTCCGTGATTGCTCCCGCCGTTAAATCAGTAATTGTCGAAGGCAGCGATTAAAATGTAAGCGTGTCAACCTCCGCGGTGCGCTGAGTAAACGCGTATGGTGTAATTAGGAGCTGTAATCCACCAGTGTCACGCTATGGTAAAAATCGAAGGCGGATTATAAGCGGCTTTTGCGCGGACGAAAGCCGGCTGGTGTTGATCAGGTGGGAACGGGAATTTTCTGGCAGGAACGAGCAAGTCGAGGAATGGTTAATCCAGCGCTGGTTTTCTTATGCGAGGCGCATTTAAAAATGTTAGCAGGTATGTGAACGGTCATGGAATAGCCTGCGGCATCCGACTGATATACAGCTACAGTTTATACAGAGATATCCTTACGCTTACGATTATTCGTCACTTTAATATAAGTTACAATTATATTACCTACAATTCTGTCTCATGAACTGCGTACTACTAGTATAAGCGCATAAATTTTTCTTCACAGACCACCACTTAACCTCGCATGAAATAAAATCAAAATACATTTTGCGATTTTGTGTTTCTAATTGATACAACATGTCACTTACACTCATCAAAATCAACAAAATGATGGTCATACTCACTGACAAAATTGTTGAGCAACTTTTTGAATTTGAATTTTCATGGATCTGCAACCACTGGGTAATTGATGGATGGTGTTCCATGTTATTGAAACAAAAAATAGTGTATATACATAAACCTAAATTTAAGCAAATATGGCCACCTAATAATAGCCACGAATTTTGTAAGTTGATTTGCAATAAGAAGGCGCGTGCATTTTGAAACATGACATTTGTTATGATTTTCCTCACAATATTCTCACAATATTCAACGCGACATTCGTCTTGACATTCATCGTGGTAACGTTTATTTTGACGCATCACATTCTCCAAATGTGATGCGATGCATTCCAAGGTTAGACATTGCTCGTTGCTTCCACGAAGATGCAGCAAATCTTGCGACACATTCACTGCTCTTATAGGACGCATCCGGATCATGAAGCATGCATCGTACAGCGTAGTGTACTACCTATATGTCTAGTGTGTTAATGTAGTGTATACATATGCAACGTACGGAATGTACAGCGTACACAATGTACAGGTACTCAGTGCACATTGTAAGGTTGACATCGTCCACAAGCCGGCTATAACAATGATACATTCACAGCTCATCGATTGCGGGATTAAAAGTAAACTAGTTTTTTTGCCATATAAGCACATTTGCTCTGCTCACCAATCTTTAATAACCATCGTCTCATCATCAGTGGCCTGTGGTATAAGTATTACTGTTCACGACAGTAATCGCCCTAATCATTCGCAGGAGCGTATAAAATAACTAAATTAATGCAAAAGTATTTTATAGGGCTGTGCAATTTTCGAGGTCACTGAGACAAAGAAGTCAATAGTCAGAAAACTTTTTCCATTGGCACGTAAATTATTCAGCCTGTTCGTTGGTCAACGTTGAAATGAACTTCAGTTCCCCTCTCCATTCTTTTAGAAAAAAATATCATTAAAACCATTTAAATAACTTCGGAAATCGAAAGAAGAAAGAATAAACGATTTTATCAAAAAATATCTGTCTATTCGTACTCTCGTCCAAGCTTCAATTAAAAATAACGCCATATGAAAGCATTCCACAGCGAGGTAAAAACATGGTACTCAATATTGTATTTTTGTTCGTACAATCACCAATCGGTACTGAAATTGCCGAAACAACTATAGAGTTAACGCAAAAATTCCTTGAAATTTAGTTGTTAATTCGACCCATTCCAACTCACGGTTTTTTTCTTCACTCGAGAATACCCGTGTTCGAAGTCATCTGTGCGCAGATTGCGACCGTTGATTAGCTTTGTAAGGCTTCAAAGAGCATTACGGTCTGCCTCAGCTTTGTTCAGGTCGACAACAAGGACTTGTAATCACGTGGAACACATCAAGTCCACACCAAATATCTGCTCGCTTTGTTGCATTTCATTGTTCCGGCCGCGCAGAGAGAAGCGTTAGATTCCAGTGCGAATGTTAGACTATAAAAAAATCTGAATATATTTCTCGCGTGCAATAATATCAATCATTGAAAGTAAAAATATTTGTCTATTATTTCTAGTAAGGAGAATTCATTCATCGCTCCACGCTGGCGATATCCGCGGCAGCAAATGCCGTCCAAATTCTCGACTACGTCTCGCAAAAGAGAGATTTGCACACTTTAAAAAATTAGTGAGAATTAGTCCTATTTACTTTGTGCCCCTTGTATGGGTTATCCTGACGACACAGTTGGCACAATAAAAAAGCGTATCAGTGCTACGAGAATAAATTGTCTCACTATTTGGACAATCTATCACATTCATGTTTTCTGAGTGGCATAGATTAAGTCTAGAAACTTCCTGGAAAAATTTGTTGACCTCGATTGAAATCATATTGCCTTCTAATCATTATATGAGTTAAAATATATGCCTTACGAAAAATTATAAAATATGTGTAAAATAAAATGAAAGCCTATATGATTTAAAATAAATAATAGAATAACGATTGCATCTCCTTGATCAATGGCTGCCAACACATTGAATGTCAATGCACAATCTTACAGTTGTACCAAATTAACGGATGCTTTGTGGAAATAAGCAGTTTGTGGAAACCTGATTGCTTAAGGGATGGGGAAGCTTGCAACTTTTCCGGGCAGATCCGCGCATACATCATCAAACAGGACCCCAATCATCTGTTACTGTTATCTGTTGTCGATAAACAATCTTTACTCCATGACTGATTGGCAATGATTGGCCAGAAGAGTTGGAATATCGAGGCGACAAGTTATAACTTGCCAGCTGAAAGTTTTACGTAAGCCCCACGGTATTTTGATAGAATTTAGCTACCTACAATGTACCTGTTCAGTTATTTATAAAACCTTATTGTTACAGGCACACTATTTAAGATACAATATTAGTTTAATAGGTTGCCATAGTTATTCCAAATTTGATGATCAGCTAAATATCGCTGTAGAATATTTAAATCAGTATAAACATACATAAATAATTCTTAGATATTGATCCAATTCTCTCAGAAATAACACTAACACGTCAAATAAAATTACGAATCTTCGATGCAAACTACAATTGAGAAAAAATTGTTGTGCACAGATATCGTTCCACAAAAACTCTCTATCAACGGCTTCCTAAATTGATTAACGCTTCTAACCAATTTAAATAACAATTGTCATGCTACCCCTATAACACCTTTTTGAATTTACCACTACAAACTGCAATGCATACGAATTAATTATTGGTCAGAAGATATTTTCTGTTCCTCATTGTTAATAACAATTTGCATCATTAATGAGTTTTGTGCAGACTGCAAAAAAAAAGATTTGCAGAGAGTTGCATGTTTCAAGGTATTTGTGAAATATTTTTCGAAGTTGCTAGTGATGCAAGCCTTGGCATTGTTGGCATCATTAGTGCTGGTCTGCACCCACGCTCCTCTCACCAGCAACATTCAGAACCTCATTTACCAAAATCGTCGTTGAGTTATAGTTGAGTTATACTTACGTCAGTGAGTTATAGTTGAGTTATACCAACGTCATTGAGTTATAGTTGAGTTATACTTACGTCAGTGAGTTATAGTTGAGTTATACCAACGTCATTGAGTTATAGTTGAGTTATACCTACGTCAGTGAGTTATAATTGAGTTATACCAACGTCATTGAGTTAAAGTTGAGTTATACCTACGTCAGTGAGTTATAGTTGAGTTATACCAACGTCGTTGACCGAGTTATATTTGAGTTATACCGACTTTAACTTTCTTAGACAGAATAAGCAGGTTAACTTGTCGTGATATTCAAGATTTTTTACTTCTATTTCCGGGAATTGTTTATTAACTTCTGTTGGCTATTGTTTATTAATTAATACTGTTGCCTATTAATCGTTTGTAGGAAGTCGTTGTCATGCATGGCGTCGACAGATTAAAAGAAGTGATGCATTATTCACTAAATACTGTTTGCTTCTTCCCCCAATTATTGGATTGGAGTGATGGATGCTAATTTGGAGTTTTACCAAAAAATGATTTTTATTGTTTTCAACGTTTTATACCCCCGAAATACGTATAAATTGGCATAATGGCTGATTACACTCTTTTAAGGACCACTGCTTAATTTGAACGTCAAAATTTATCCCATAGAAAAAATGTTTCGAATATTCTTATGCACGAAATTCAGGAAAAGAAAATAATTGCGATATCTCGAGCCGCTCCAGCAAGTCTTTTACTTAACTTCCGACACTGGGCAATTTATAGAGTCTGTACTTCTGGGCTAACTACCAGACCTACAGTTAAGGTCTGGCCTTTATTGTGCATGGGACGACTCTGCAAGTGTCGTTAATATTACACACTTGCCCTCCTAAATAGCAAGTACAATAGCGCAAGCCTTATATATCTCTTCTGAACGCCTTCCGAGCAAGAGGTTGTCCCGCACGTAAACTTGCTTCTTAACTCAAGTAAAGTCTTTGTGTTATGATGGTCGCCTCAGCTTACTGCTTGTAGTTGCCTAAGTAATTACCTATCTTTATCATCTATTCGATGAGCATATGAAATTGATGCGCGTTACATGATTTCCTTTACGATGAGAAACGCACATTAACAAGCACCATATTGCCTTGGATAGTGCACAAGCGAGACAGTAAATTGATGATGTCCTCATGTGCATTTTATTTGTGAATATATTGAGTTCAGAATTATGTCGTGAATATACTTAAGGAATAATTTAGGAGCATAATTTTGTCATACATTATTCTTAATTATAATTAATTGAATACAGCCTTCAGAATGAAGGCAGAAAGTAACGATCGAATGGTGCCTAACTCAAATGAATTGCTTTTGATATTGTAAATAAACCTACAAAAATTACTCTCGAAAATATTTATACGAAATTTAGCTACAATGTTAAGTCTACATAAATTATTTATCTTCTCACGATTAGAATTTGATCATCTGATTGAATAAATATCTTCCCAATTCAAAGCATTTAAATATTTGAACTGTTAACCCCAGAGCGATGACGACATATAGTCGAGTTGAGGCCTAGGCCTAGCTTGCGTCCCTAAAACTTAGGAGATCGCAGCCTCTTTATTGAAGGGGCGAGATCAAAAGTTTTTCAATCAGTCCCTCTGATTTCTGTGACCTTTTATTCCCCAACAAGTTTCTTTATAAAATTACTTTCTTCGTTCATTTATTTCGAATTCTAACATCAATGCAAAGTTTTCAGGTGGCTTTGTCAAAATATTATACTTATAATTAGTTTTAAAAGCACTTAGATTCCAATTCTGAATTTGCTATTACGATTATCATCATTACTGATGTCCTTAAATAAACTCTTATTATATTGTTTAGTTGTGCGTATGAGAGCAAAATGTTCCTATCAATTAAATGCGTAATTTTTATTCGATGAAAATGAATTTTTTTTAATCCAAAAGAATCCTGTAAGTCCACTAAGTATTTTCCTTCAATTGGAATAGATGGTCGTCGACTTTCAGGTTTTGGTGAGGCATTAAAGTCAAGTCATTCCAAATCTGGTCTGAATGTCACTGTATCTTTTTTATCCAACTTCAAATTAGGTGCCTTTTACAGCAAGCACGAAGAGTTCACTCCAACTTGGTAGCGCTTTAATTTGAACGGCATTTTGAGAGACACGCGCAGCAGACTGTGGAAACTTCATATATTTCACCTGGAACTTGGAGACGGAGTTGTGAAGGAGCGCTCAGGCCTCCATAATGTGACTTTAATTTCTTGGAATTTGAACAGAAGTCTTTATGCAGTCAACTGCCTGTGGAGTTTTCCTCGTCAAAGACGCGAAGCGCTGAGGAAAATTGTTGGGTTTTACCAAACGAATTGCAATGATCGAGTAACAAACGAAAAAATTTTTACGGCGTTTCTCAAATTTAAATAAATATTGACGGGAAACATATTACAAAAATTAACTGTTGCATATTAGTTTTAGTAAAAACGAACTTCGGAGAAAGACTGGATGAAATTATGTAGATATGCCGGTGTGTGTGCATCTGTAATAATGTTTTTTATTTATTTATTTTGGACTCCAAGATTTCGGAATGGGAATTAAGCCCACACCCGTGATCGAAAATGAAAGCCTGAGAAATTCTAATACCTAGAGAATATTAGAAATTTAACATATTTTTATTACAAATAACAATAATAAACATGAAGCCTCATTCCACCGAGCCTCCTAATGCAGTGCTTTCAAAATTGTGTCAAATCAATTAATAATTTTCAATATTAATGCTCCTTCAGACATTAATAAAAATTAATCTTTGATCTTGCAAAAAAGTATTCTAATCATACTTTTCGAACCTTGTCTTAGCCTTATTTCCAGTATGAATAGGAGGCGCAAGACCAATAAGCAAAACATTCTCGACTACCGACGTCTCTGAAATAACAGAGAACTGCATTGAATAGCATACACCACAACACTGTCCGAGTTCCAGCATTTTTGCGAGGCAATATGGAAAGGCTTTGAAATTTTGCGGCGCAAAAGCGCTGGACTCAAGAATGCTGCATTTCACTGTTGAAAAATTCGTGAGTGATTGTTACTGGCTTACTCACTGCCGTACGTACGCAGGCCGCTGATGACTCATTCAAGAATCTTAGTTGCGTACCGACAAAACATTTTTCCTTCAGAATTTCAATACTTTTTTTTACATACTGCTGGTTTTGGATGTCTATGGAACCAATCATGGATTTAAATTACATTTAATTTATAGGTGATACATAGGAAAAATCACCATTTATCTTTGTTGCCATGTGACCAAAGAACGAAAAATAAGAAAAAAAGCCAGATATGATCTTAAAAAATAAGTGCTGTTGCGAGGTAAACATTTAGTGAATTATTCCGTGCATAAATAATCATAAGTCGCTATATTTTATAACAAGCGAAAAAAGTTTGTTAAACTTGAGGAAGAACTGAAAGATGATATGCGCCTTGAGTTAGTATGAGATTAAATTGGGTTATAAATTTGCACAAATAAAAGTTAATTCAGAGAGAGGCTAAAATTTGTATTATTGAATCTATAATAGTGTTAATGATTTTTTTTTAATTTTAAGTTCTAATTAATACAGACACGATGTTGGAAATAAGCTCCGTTCATCCAGAATTGTTTTGTAACAGTGACCAGATTCAGATTTTTCAATGTAACTTCATCACAATTGATCAAAAATTATCGAGAAGTTTTAACCAATCGATCAAAAAGTTAAGACCAGTCAGAATAAATACATAATTCCTTGTCTCTGAAATTCCCTTAAAGCTTCATTATCTGCTCCGCAATGCATCATCATTAACTTTTTCTCTTAAAAGAACACCGGTAGCAGATTGCCGACACGGAAACTATCGTGTATACTATTGCGGAAATTTACCAACAATATTAATTAAGAAAAACTGAAACTTTGTTTCCAGATTATTTTTACAAAATGAGAATTGGACAGCAGTACCGCTATAAAACTTGAAAATTCAAATGAGAAATTTCACGTTCTCCATTATGAACAACATAGAAATTCATCACACGAAAACATGACATGACAACGTAAAATGATAAAGCGTACCGTATTGGAACCTCAATTATTAATTTAATTTCCAGCGAGCCCCGCATTTCTATCATTAAAGGAGCGATTCGGTTTGAATGTTAGGCGTAATTTGCGCGTGTTTCTGGACTCGAAATTTGGTCCTAAAAGTTGTCCATGTTTGCGCTGCGTCGGCGAGCGGTGAGGCTGCATTGCCAACTTGTCATGGAGTCTTTTGTATGGAAACTTCTCAATAATGTCGCATTGCAGATTACAACTGTTGCAGGTTTCCAGTGAAAAATAATATGAAGCAGCCAGTTTTCGGGTCTATAGCAACTTAGCGAAAGGATTTGACAAACGCATATCAATTGTCATAGATGTGATTAACCTAGCAAATGACAATAATTGTTAGCATTAATTGCGCTAATTGATAAAATTCTTTAATAATCAAGAGAACTTGAGCGCTGTTCGAATAATTCCATACCTTATTACTGATTACCACTCCTATGCAAATAATACATTCCTTAATTAATAGGGTCTAATCTTATTATTTCGTATAAATCATATTATTTTTATAGTCTGTCTCACAATAACCTGAAATAGACCTAATATTACAATTTTTATGATATATCGAAAATGACTTTCCATGGCAATAAGTTGTGTCCATGACTTGATGGTTATTTCTTCGGCAATTTAAGATTTAGTACGATGCCATGAGAATGCGATCAAGTTTCTGAAATCAGCATAATTAGAATTAGGAGAATGAGAGGCAATTTTTAATGTTTTATTGGAGTTAATCCGCTCGAATGATTGCAAAATATAAAAAAATCACCCGAAGTTCTTATTGCATGATAAAAAATATTACATTGCCGACACGAGTGTTAACCAACACTAGATGTAGCTAATCGACCTCACTTGAGGTTAAAATATTCAAACTATATCGATCCCTCTGCTCCGTTCCGACCGTTCTGAACTCAAACTCTGGAAAGTTGGTTCAGGTTCTCCCGTAAATTGGTTCCATATACTCCCCCCTAAAGGTCCCGGGGGAGGGAAAGATGTTTGCATAATCTGCAATATTCAGGAAGCCGACTGATATCAGAGCTTAAAGCGTCCTTCTGCTTTTTATTCGTGCATAATTATAGGCAGACCTCAAAAAGGACCCAGGCCCTGGAGCCGCCCTCATCATATCAGGCCGCCATGGTGGATGTCTGCACCGCCCTCATCATATCAGGCCGCCATGGTGGATGTCTGCACCGCCCTCATCATATCAGGCCGTCATGGTGGATGTCTGCACGTGTGTTCAAGCGTAGCGAAAAAAAAAAAATAAAAATGTAATTTCCATGGGAAGTTCCCAAATAAAATCGTGGTGAATGGGAAGTATGCATTGGGAGAAAATTGTTTTTATGAATTAATAGAATTGTTAACATGGGTGCAGTGCGAATGAAGGCGCACTTCGTATGAAAATTCTTCGATGTGATTCGGAAAGACATTGACATGGCGAGTTGAATCAAATATGAGCTTGAATAAACCAAACTCTACAGTCTACATGAAGTCATAAATTTTTCTAGGGTAAGATGATTGAGGTGACTTCTTCGTATATGGAGAAATCGTGTCAAAAACAAGTTAATCATAGAGTGCTCCTTATTTACCTCTAAGTTTTTTGTAATTCGTTCGTTCGTGAAGATGATTTCTGGAAAGGGTCATAGGAAATCGAATGAGAAAACTCATTGACTCACACGAATAGTAAATTCGCCTCGGAATTAAAATTTTCCCCAAAAAAATACAAAGTTAATTTTTGAGGAAAAAGAATCCAAAATACTAGAGAATAACAAAATACCAGAAGTACCAAAAATAGCAGAAGTACCAAAATAATTGTATTTTGGCATGTAAGGAGTGCATAAATAATTACATGAATATTATGTGTAGACAAAACTTTTATATGGAAAGCAAGCCTTACTTTCATCGAAATTCTGAGACTTAAAATTCTTCCTCTTTTAAAGCAATGAGAAAAATCTGAGGAAGAAATTAAAGCGCAACAAGCGATCCCTTTAACAAAGAATTTGCAAGAAAATCAAGGCTAAGGTCATAAAATAAGACAACGAATTGAAGGTTAGGCAAATCTGGTGCTTCTTCACCGAAAATTTATCAATGAAATTCGAGGCTTGTTCTGAGCAAAATTCTAAGGATTGCCGTATCAATTACCATAGATCAAGACGCACAAGTTTGTCACTGCAAATGGCCAACGTTCCGAAGCTGCCATTACACAATGTCTCTCAGTAAAACCAATTGCCGGCACTGAAATATGCGGCAAAAGGCCATTTCGGCCGTCGGTTTCAACGTCTGAAGAAAAGAAAGCTGGCAAAATTTTACTCATTGACGTAGAGATGCTATCGATAGAATTGCGTCGCCAGAGTTGGGCCGTTACTGCTCAGGAAGAAGAAAGATATTTTTGAAAGATATAAAAAAACTGCCTCGAAACATTGTCGTACTGGATGGAAGACTCGGCTAAGATGACAGTTATAGGTAGCGCATTAGGTTTACGTAGTTTTACCATCTTTGCTGGTTAGGCCTGCTATTACATGCTAAATAAAAAAATTGAGGGATTTTTATCAAGGGAAAGCATGCACGTTTCAAACGTCTTGTATTAATTTTTCATTTCATTTACCTGCATACATTACTTTATTGCTTCCAACGATAATTTCTTTCAAGAAGTTGTAATATAAGGAATATTATTTCTTGAGGTAAGTTAGGCTACAGGGGTTAGTGTAATCCATCTGATTAAAGATACAAGACCTCATTTTTTCTATTTCGTCTGCAGCCTTGCAGGTTTCTGTCTTTATTATCAGTTGGGGATTTTTTCAGTGTGATTTCCTTTCTTTCCTCAGTTTTCCATAAGCATTATCTTCCACTGAACTTTAGCCGAAATTGATTGCAATTAGCACTCAGAACTTTTAAATTACGATCTTGTAGCATTGTTAATATGGGTGCAGTGCGGTTGTAGTTGTAGCGGTAGTTATCACGGTATATATTTGAAGCTCGTTAAAAATTCCTGGTTTTTACATCCACTCCATCTTTATCTGTACCAGCAAAATTCACTCGGGAGATTATTTAAGGTTAATATATTTCATTTCCTTGTTCAGGTTTTTCGCACGGCTGGATGATGAACACCGAGTCTGGTGATTCATAAGATGTTGTTCTTGAGCTGAATAGATGGCGGGTGTCATTTGAATGCGTCCGTAAATAATTGCAGCTGCCGATATTGCCTCCGAGAAACGCCTTGTATCACACGATAGACAACCACAACATCGGCATCTTGCATACTATATTTTTCCCTGCAATTTATGAAGCCCATATGTTTTGGAGTTTTCACTCGTGGTTTTTGGTAGTGATTACTTTGGTCACTATTTCTTTGAAAGGATTTTAGCCCCTTTTTTTCTTTTTTATAAATAGACACAATTTTCTCTGTGGTGCACAAAGAGATTTATTCTTTGATGGCTTGAAAGTCAGAAAGGCATAATGGTTCTTGCGTTTGACGTCAGGAAGGGCAGCATAAAATTCTATTTACAAAATTGTTAGCAAAATATTCTCTTCAAAATACAAATATAGAATTTTGCTTTGTAACAAAATTTGTATTAAATGCCCATGAAAATTGTTATATTATAGTCTAGAAAGTTTTATAAAGCTGCTCATGCCAGTGTTTATGAATGAAAATAAATGATCCGGCACGTTGTATGAAAATGGTAGATTTTCAAGGCTAAGGCTACGCATTCGGCGTTCAAAATTGTGCTTGCGGAATAAAATGAAAATGTATTCAGTGAGGCACAATTTCAAAAAGTCGGCTTCTCGTTTATATAAATGTGTGAGTGCATCTTCGGACAATTCAAAACGCAAAATCTTAAATACGTGGAGGCAATTAATATTAAACCAGGAATTATACTAGGAAATTGACTTCGCTGCATATCGACGAGGCCACGTTGCTTGGGGTCATCGTTGTTGAAAATCATGGCAATATCAGCGGCGGCCAACAGCTGGCCATTCATTGGCCGCATATTAGCGGATTCTTATTTTAAAGAGGTTGCTTTGGTCCGTTTTAGAAGACCATTGAGCAAACCAAGACGTAATTTATGCATAGGCGTCGTCAAAGTGAATGCGAGATCAAACGTCACAGCTCTTTTGAGTTCACATCAAAACAATTATGAGGGAAACTGCACGACTGGAACCTTCGCTCGCGCGCACGTCTAACTCGCCCGCCACTGCGCATGGGCCGAAATTGCTACGCTTGATACTCAAAACTCACGGACAAAGGAGCGAGACGTGGTATCATAATTAATTATTAACGTTGCATAATTTTAAACGAAAACAATATAGTCGATTCAACAAGAAAAATACAGATGTTATTGCAGGTAGTTCAAAGTGCTGTTAGTGGTTGATCATTTTCATTTATATAATTTAATAACTAACTAAGAAGAGGCTGGCCGAAATGTTCTCCGATGTAACGTTTTAAATGTTGTTTTGCTGTTTTTAATGTTTTGCTGTAAAAAAAATAAATAAGATGAAACGGTAGCGATTAGGACACAAATCAATGACTTTATTTCCCTGTTAATGTCCTCGGCCACGCTGGTGCTGCCTTCATCGTCGGTCGTCCATCTGACATCGCCCATCAAGCAATGCCAGGAGTTGATGTAGAACTTGACGAAAGCGCGAAACAAGCCCTCATTTGAGCAAGCTAACTCATGATGCTGTTTTAGTTGCTTCTGGCTGATGAAACACTGATGATTCTTGATTTTGCTCTAAAACGCATCCAGTCGTATTTTGGAGGTCTCAGGGTGAAATCAACGAACCTCCTCTTTCCCTTACTGATATCGGCAAGGCATTGAACTGCTGACCCGACGCGGTGAGACGGGTACGGATCCTTTCGACGAGTCTTGTTGCACTGTGCCAAGAGTAAGTTGGGTCCAAAGCTAGCAGCAGTATTAAAGGTAAGGGATTATAAGGTACCTGATGAGTGTGAACATTGGTTACGCTTTCTTGTTCGTAACGTCTGCAAGATCTTCCACATCTGTCGCTCGCCTCTTGTAGTTCTTGCCGCTATGTGGCCACCAAACGTGACCGTACTTCGTAACTAGTTGCTTCTGATCAATTTCTATGGCGTTTGTTGACAGGTAGTGTTGTTCCATCACGATTTCTCTTCCAGCTCTCTATCTCAGAACCTTAAACTTGACGCCTTCGAATTTCATTTTGTTTACAAGGGCCCGATCACGTATTGAAGGCCTTTCTTCTTTGCAGCCCATCAACAAGTACCTTATAGCAATCGTCATCAGCATCCTGTTGTCATCCCTAAATGACGATGTAGAGACGAAGCTCCTGTCCATGTTCATTTCGGTGATGTGAATGAGGAAAAAGGAAGGGCCAAGCATCACTCTCTGTGACACCTACTTTTCCTTATCTCCTCGCTCGATATTTAGCCTCCACCAACGATAGCTTATGATCTGTCGGTCAGGAAGTTATGGATCCACGCAAACAACTCCCTCCGCCTACATGGTCCTAACTTCTGAAAAGCAGTCAATTCATGTTCCCATGAAGAACACTCACATAGAACCATTTCTTTGACTTAAGACTGTAAATAACCACGTGCTCTGGCAACTGTTATCATAAGTAAAGCCGAACCGGATGGCCAAGCAAAATATTTTTTTAAATTATATGCATCCATGCCATTTTTTAGCCGGTGCCGAATCTTTGCCGGCCTAAATCTTCGGTAGATAAGCCATTCATTTCTACGGAAAACAAATGCAGGTACCGATAAACTCTGAAAGATCACAGAACATACTACATACGGATTTCGGAACATTCAAAATAAGGAATAAAGAACCGACAGAACATAGAATCAAGAATAGAAATAACGAGGAATCAGATGAAAACGAAATAGGGAAAAACAAAACAGGAAATTTAGAATAGAAAAAAAACACAAAATCCAGAACAGAAAAACAAATGGAAAATTCAAAATAGTAAGCAGAGATGAAACGATGTACGGAACTAGTATTTTCGACTATATTCATGCCATCCGGTAATGAAGCAAACTTCTAGTCGATTCTCTTTTGTGAAACAAATTTATAGGCTTTCTTAATAAGTTAAGTTCTCATAAGTTAACTTCAAAAAATATTGTAAATTGAGAAAAATCGAGTATTCTCAGATAAAATGTTGTATGAAACCATGAATAGTAAATTTTCATGCTAATAAATTACTGATTACTTCCATTATATTTTCTTTAAATTTTCATGCAGATGTTCATACAAATTTCGGATAAGAGTTTTTAATTACGCGGCACCAGCAGCAAAGGTGTTGTACCTGATCCCTGTCTAATTAGATGACCTCACTCCAATATTGAAGTAGCGATGCAACCGCATTCTAATTAAAAAATGCGAGCTTGACTTCAGGCACAAATGCGTTTTATTAGATAACGAAATGAAAGAAAGTCGTTGTATTGCTAGAAAAATATTGTAATATCAAACGACTGCAGCACCACGGTTAGAAAGAGACGAAATCAAAAGGCTAAATTATCAAATATCCTTATATTTGAGGGAAACTTTTGATCATAGAAAAACTTGCCGTAAAATAATTTTCACTTAATAATCTAACTTAGCTTTAGTAAAATTTAATTTGCATTCAATAAACAAAACACCTTTCTGACATAGCCATGTACGTGTTCTCTTTCCGAACTTCTAATAAATCTATTAAGAAAAAAGAGCGCCTGCGGGAGAATTGAAGACAAAACTTTCAAGACACATCTCGGGAGCTTCTCTGGATACCACAGTGCTCCCGCAGGATTCATTCGGACCTTTGACAGAACCAAACTTCATGGATCCCACCCTACCGATTTACTGTAGCCTCATTTGTGGAGCACTGATGGAGACTTAAGCTCACTACGCCAGCCGCCCTGAGGACCGTCGACTTCCACCCACTCCATGTGCGCGGTGTGACCCATCCTAAGCCAGGCCGATCCTCAATTCATACACCGTAAGTTCGGCAGTGAATACGTGTATCTCTGTGACCGGAAAGGTGTTTTGTGAAGATCCTAAGCCGCTTCACGGCCTGTTCTTATAATAAAGACGATGTGCCTCATTTAAGTCAATTAAAGTAATTGATAGTCGATAACGAAATGACAAGTGATTTAAATGATTGCAATAATAGCTTTAATTGATAAAATTGATTAATTGTAACACGATCATAGTTCTACTGGCGATAGAAATTTTTCGCCAGGTTCCTATGACTTTAATTGATAACTTTTTCTGATCTATGTTCCATATACCAGTGACCTGTTGACGTGACTCTGACGTCATCCGTCAGCAGAATCAAAATCGGCACTTCGTTGAACGAATATGGCGGGGATTACACGTCCTCAAGCAGCTTCATTACACGTCCTCAAGCAGAACATCATTCAATAAACTGATTTTCTTTGTCTCGAATTTTATGTCCCGCCATAAGTTTTTCGTTATAAATAGAAAAAAATTTGATATTGGAACACCACCTGCCGGAATTTGGTAGCATCTTGTTTCTTTGAAATGCTGTAGAATGAAATCTGACTGGAAACATGAATGTAGAAGCAAGGGTTGAAAAAATCTAATTAAAAGCATTATGATGATCTTATTTCAACTATGTAAATGATCGTGTTTAGTTTACTAGTGTAAAAGAAAAACATTTCGTCATTTCGTAAAGCTTATTACAAAATTAAAATTTAGTCCTGCAAATCTGTATTTAATCTTATGCGATTTACTCTCACTCGTATTTACTCACTCATCACACTCGTATGCACTTATCACATTCATACGCACTAATCACACTCACTCACTCACCTACACTCGTATGCACTCATCATATTGATTCTTGCAAACGGCTTATGGTGACAGCTGAGTGAGTTAAGTCGCTGGGAATAGTATTTGTACATACATAAGGAATGCCCTTACATGTGTACATAATATGTGTTTACAGAATATATGTGTACATAATATATGTGTAAATAATATGTGTGTATGTAAGATGAACTATTACTGACTCATGAACGAGATTACCACTTGCTTATCTAACATACTTCACATTGTAAAAGTAGTAAATTTTGAGTATATACGTTTTTATTTTGTATCTATAGCGTTGGATAGTAAAGACGCCATCTTGGAAGATTTTATCACCGAAAAACAAATGTTAAACAATATTAAAAAATGTTCCTAAAGTCGTATCTTTTTGTACGACTAACGGCCACTCGTGACAAAAATTGCAGAAACTTCTGGAATTTAATGAGAATTGTAACCATTCGACAATCCAAGTCCCCACCCGATTGATTTTTGTCAACTTTCATTTGAATTAATTTGTTAAAATAACTAAAAACTTGTACTGCTCTGCCACAATACCATCAAATCTGCTGTCTGAATGAATAATTTTCAAATGGCCCAAATATATCTTGAATTAAACTACTTTTGAAACTTTCTTTTGGCAGAACTAGTGTTAGATTCCAGAAATTTTCGCAACACTCCAAAATATCGGCGACGCGAGCTGTGAAAAGTGGTGCACAGCTTCCTGTTTGTGGGAGAAGTGCTTCTTTCAAACAAATCTCTGTAGTAGCACAATGGCGTACCGTCCAAGAGGCCTTGCAAGCTACGCAAGGAATTCTTCTCGCTCAAAAGAACTGAAAATGACGATAAAGGAATGACAAAATGGCAAGCAGAACCGCATCTATACGTCCACGATAACGTGGCCGGTGCACTTGGTGGAATTTATTGAAGATATATCAAGGCGCCTCACCTTACCGCATCCACGATGATGGTGCTGGTGCACGAAGGGAAATTTTTGAAGAAATATCATGGTGTAACCTTCATATATCCATGATAGTGGTGCTGAAATTATTAATGATGCTGTGCTCAATGGTGGGAATATATTAAAAAATAACATGGCGCACCAGCTTCGTAAATCCACAATGCTATAGTTGGTGCGTCAGGATAAAATGTCTTAGATACTCGTATAACATTTCACTACACCTTACTGCGTCCACGATGATGGTGATGCTGGAGCACCATCGGGAAAACTATTAAAGGTATAACACGGCACAACGCCTCACAGCATCAAAGATGATGGTTCGACTGTATCGAAGATCTTTGAAAAAGATCGAAAAATAATTTTCGAAGAAGGAATAATAATCGAAATAAGTGATGACATAGCAAAGAGCTGCTGCTCGATGTGTGCCCAATCTCGCTAAGACAAAAAAATCTATATTCCCGCGTATTGTGGTAGTGCAATAGCAGGAAGGCAATTTTCGCCGGTGTTTATAACCTCGTAAGATCTCGAGCGGCCGTACTCGCTGATTACTTTTCTGTGGTCGAATATTTCGCGTTCAGCAAGAATTTAAAGCGCGTGGTTTAATAAATATCAATTGAAAGAAATTAACTAATGTGAAGTTCGAAAATGAAATCATTTTGTCAATAATGTGTCCTGTAATGGATATTTATAAAACTTACAGAACAATGATGAGAAATTATTTAATATTATCCGCGGACGAAATTTTATTTAATATTCTTTCCGCAGATTTAAATACGTAGACGTATTTAAATTACTTGCATTCCTTAGAGATGAAACTTTTTTGTCAATGACGAGCTATGTGGACAATATTTAAATTTACACATTTCTTGGATATGGAGTTATTTAGGTAATAACGTGTTCTGTTAACGATATTAACGCTTCTTATATACGTAAGCTTTATATATCATTTCGGCTGGTAAGCTAGGTTTTCATGCAACGCTATATGCTTATCTAGGTTTATCTCATCACACAGTCGTTTCTCCGGGTAGTTGGTTTTCAATAGACTTTTTTTTAAATAATTTTGGCTGCAAGCGTTGCTATTTTCAGGGCAGACGTACGGTCATCAATGCAGACTATGCGGTTATCAGTGCAATTAGTACGGCTATCAGTGCAGACGGTACGGTCAACAGTGCAGACGGTACGGTCATCAGTGCAGACGGCACGTTAATCAGTACAGACGACACATTTGTCAGTACAGACGGCACATTTATCGGTGCAGACGGTACGGTTATCAGTGCAGACGGCTCGTTTATCAGTACAGACGGGACGGTTATCAGTGCAGACGACACATTCATCAATACAGACGACACGTTTATCAGTGCAGACGGCACGTTTATCAGTGCAGACGAAACATTCATCAATACAGACGACACGTTTATCAGTACAGACGACACGTTTATCATTAGACGGCACGTTTATCAGTACAGACGATACATTAATCAGTGCAGACGACAAGTTTATCAGTGCAGATGGCCCGTTTATCAGTGCAGACGGTACATTTATCAGTGCAGACGGTACGGTTATCAGTGCAGACGACACGTTTATCAGTGCAGACGGCACGTTTATCAGTGTATACGGCACGTTTATCAGTGTATACGGCACGTTTATCAGTGCAGACGGTACGTTTATCAGTGCAGACGACACGTTTATCAGTGCAGACGGCAAGTTTATCAGTGTATACGGCACGTTTATCAGTGCAGACAGCGCGGTTATCAGTGCAGACAGCGCGGTTATCAGTGCAGACAGCACGGTTATCAGTGACAGCGTCGGAGATAAGGGCTGACAGTCGGAGCGCTGACGGTGCACAGGAGCGCAGCGCTCAGACACTCGGACTGAGGGCCGGAAGAGCGAGCCTGTCGCTGCTGACAGCCGCCGCCTCGAGGAGAGAAATGCTACCGAAAATTTAATACATACATTTTAACAAATAGTTTCATAAAATTTCCCAAAAATGTTGCTGCACACATTTTTGTGAATTTTTTTTATATTACAAGAAATATTCATGGGATTATTCTGTAAAAGTTCAGGTAGATATCAATGGAAATATCTCAGCAAATATTAATGCAAATATTCCTAAAAATTCATGATAGTTAGAGTTCTCGTTTAGAAAATATAATGACAAAAACTCTGCATATACCTTTTGATAAGCGCTGCATATTTCAAATTTACAGAAATTTTAAATTTATTTATTCTGATGTACATAGGCGCTACTTTGATTCACGATGCTTGTTAAATTGAAAAAATTCTAGTTCATGTAGTCGATATTTCATTTTGAGGCCTCCTAATTTGTTGCAATTTATTGATAATTGTGTTTGTACACAATCAATCGAGTTGTATCAATAGATTATCGTATATTTCTACCGTCATTGATCGGTGAAGCATTTCGAGCAAAATTACTATCATCCAATAGGAATAACACAGATACGAGGCTAATATTCACCACAAAACTTTAACTAATTCACCTTGAAATTTAACTATGATTGTAATTTAAGAAAATGAAACTGTTTATATCAAATAAATAGAAACTTAGGCATAAGATTTAACCATAAATACCTACAATGTATGCATTTTTTATTTCACAAGTCGAAGTGATCAACATCGCAAACACTCGTACGTGCAACGTCTTATACCGTACGTGAACGTCAGGGTAATAATCTTTCTTAATATCTAGTCGTCCAATTTCGGGCGTAAAGATTTTAAAAAATTATACGTTGAATCATGAATCATCGACTCAAATCGTCAACATCGACTTTTGATGACCGAATCAATCGATATCGACTAATTTTACCGAGTCGTCAAAAAGAAAAAATATGGCCATTCAACTCCTATTATCCTCTTAAAAAGACATGTAGAACCAAAAAACTGCATTTCAATTACTTAATAAAACAACTCTTGCTTCTGAATAAAGAAAAACTGTCGTTCAGCACAGCAACTCATCTTTTAGCAGCCTTCGCTCCCCTTCGTCTACTCGTCTTGACATATCTTTTATAATTCAAGAATAAGCGAGAGCGAAGTTTTATTGAGTTGCCTGACTAATGACATCTTGATCCTCACAATTGATGAGACTCCACGGTCTTTTATGGAACTGGCCATTTTTGATGGACGCGCTCAAGAGGGATCTGTTAGTCTGTCCCTGGCATATTAGCTATCAAGTCCAATACTTTATTCAAATGAGAGACGTGTCAGGTGCGAAAGGCTGTCGGTTATTCAAAGGCCATCAAAATCCGTCTATAATTTTTCAGACTGATATGCCACACATAAAACGTCTATGGTGTTCAGAAAGGATCATTATAGCTACAGGAGCTGTAGCCTTCCAGAAAGCAGCGTTCGTCTCAGACGCAGGCGCACGATTCTTCCTCCTTCTTACGATTACATGTCCGGCTTCACTGAAGTTTCTGATAAGAACGTTCATTAATCAAGCAATGGAAAAAGCGATGTTCGCTATTTCAAGGAATACTCTTAAAAGAATAGTTCTGCATGTCGTAATTGAGAGACAGAGTTATAAATGGTTTCCTGCATATTCAACGATTACTCATCGACTCAGATAACGCGAAATCAAAGTAAATAAAAATCTTTCCTTTAACCGCTTTTCATTTGAAAATATAGTAAATGTCTTCATTGTATGCAGTATGTTCAAATTGAAACCTCAGGAATCTCAATAGCAAATAAATAAGTAAAAAATCATTTCCTAAGTCGTAAACACGGACATTCGAGTAACATACTCCAGCAATTCAGAGTTGTATCCAGCATTGCAGTTCTGAGCATCAGAGTATCTTGTTTATTTCTCTTTGCATCGCTTGAAGGACCGGCAGGAATTCTCTTGAAGTGCGAGTCAAGCGCCCGACAGAGCCGTAAAACGATGCCCGATGTCCTCAGCAACAAAGCTGAGCCAACTTTGTGGTGAGTCCGAGAAACGACTTGAAGTTGCAGAAGAAGTTAGATATGTTATTCTGACGCTCCAGATTGTTATTAAGTTTCGAAATGTTCGAATAATCTTAAGCATTTATTATTACGACGGAATAGTTTATTTCATAAAAATTTGGCAATTGTGAGGCTGGTTAATTAGTCATCCCAGTACAAAAGAATGGGTAATAATTAGAAAATTTAAAGGGTTCGAGGGCGCACGTTTGAAAAAGTGAACGTGAAAAGTGAATGACAATGAAAAATTTTATTTTAATATAAGATTTAGATAACCAATACTATGGAGAAGCAAGCATTGAAACTGAACCACGATGTTCGATGAATACGATTTTCGAAGAGTTTTTGTAATTCAAATAATATGATGAAAATTTAAATATATTAGTTCATATGAGGCTGGCCAACTCCCAAAATAGTTCCTGCGACCAAGTCAACAAACTGTTAACAATCATTGGTAACAATAGTCTGAATTATTACGTCACAGCTCCCGCATCGTTACTGAATGTTAAATTAATGACAACTGGATTATGTTTCACTTTACTTTCGATGATAATAAGCATCCTATGCACATTTTACCATACAAATTTTATAGATGGTGTTTGTGCCAGAGAAGTGAACTAGAAGTATTTTATGGAAAATTTGTTTAATTGGTTTACGAAAACCAATTTAATTTTTTTTCTTGAATGTATTTTTGCGAATAGAGGACACGAGAATTAAATGAATTATGCATTGAAGCCCCGCTAATTTGAGGATAACATGAATATGCTCAGCCATAATATATGGCAGCGTAATTATTCACAGGATACACCAGACATACACACCTGGTCCAGGTGCTACAGGTGTAAAGATATATAGCGAAAATGCTTGGCAAAATAGCGTCGGTTTTGCCGAGCAAAGAGGTCATGAACATTGCGTATTCTGGACATCCCGAAGGTCATCAGGAGATGACCAACGTAAGAGCTGCATGGAACCGCTCTCATAACTCTGGATGACAGTTTTATGGCGCGTATAACTCTGCATCAGAACAGGTGCATTTGCCCGATTGACTGAAGCAAACACTCTTCTGCTCTTCTTTTTACTGAGTTTTGTGTGGGGAAGACGAATAATAACTGCGGTCGGAAGGATTATAATGCAAACATGATGCAGCCACTTATTGTATGAAACGTCCGGGTTGAGTAGACAAATACGCGAAGATCTTTCGAGTCAGTGAAAGTCAAATGTGTTTTTGAAGTTAGGGGTGTGGTTAGGGTCAAATGTGTTTTATCCCTACCATTTGTGTGTTTCAGGGGATAAAAAGTTCTACTGCTGCTCCTTATTTATCTTACTTATAGGCGATGAAGTGGTAACATTTTCAAATTCGCATATTAACATCATCTTAATTACTAATAACTATTTAAACTCGTTAACCAGAAGTTCACATCAGCTGGAATATAAACCAGGCAGCTTTTAACCAAGACAAAGGTTAGTTGATTTGAAGCACGGAAAGTTATTAGAGGAAAAACAAGGATGCATTTTAAATAACTAATGTCAGTTAAATGCTAAAAATGCAGCAAGCTACAGACAGATGCGGCTTAAATTATAGGTGTGTTATGGCCGACCAGCTTTTGACTTGTTATTGGCCACCTACAACCTGTCCCTTATGGCCTGGGGACGATCACCGGTGATCTCATGTCGGCGAGATGGCCAAGACATGGCATCTTTATGAGGGTAGTCGATGGCTTACGAGGGTATTCGATGGTTCACGATGGTAGCCGATGGCTTAAGATGGCAGTCGATGGCTTACGGGGGTAGCCGAGGGCTCACGAGAGTAGCCACGGGTTCACGAGGGTAGCCGATGGTTCACGAGGGTAGCCGAGGGTTCACGAGGGTAGCCGATGGTTCACGAGGGTAGCCGAGGGTTCACGAGGGTAGCCGATGGCTTACGGGGGTAGCCGAGGGTTCACGAGGGTAGCCGATGATTCACGAGGATAGCCGATGGTTCACGAGGGTAGCCTACAGCTTACGAGGGTAGCCGATGGCTTACGGGGGTAGCCGAGGGTTCACGAGGGTAGTCGATGGTTCACGAGGGTAGCCTATAGCTTACGAGGGTAGCCGATGGCTTACGGGGGTAGCCGAGGGTTCACGAGGATAGCCGATGATTCACGAGGATAGCCGATGGTTCACGAGGGCAGCCGATGGTCCACGAGGGTAGCCGATGGTTTACGAGGGTAGCCGATGGTTCACGAAGGTAGCCGATGGTTCACGAAGGTAGCCGATGGTTCACGAGGGTAGCTCGTGAGATGAATAAGGGTGCCTTTCCTAAGCAAATTGTGGAGACGTCCTCTCATCGAATGTTAAGGAGAATTATGAATATTGGGGACGTATATCCTAAATAAATCGATAAAGGGCATTCTATCACATTTGTGTTATTAAAAATAATGTCTTGCATTCAGAGATGAAATAGAAAGCCCATGTATCTTATAAGAGCTGGATTAAAGTTCCTGTTGAGTAAAAAATCCGTCTAAATCATTGTAAGCAGTTGAGCTGCCACTACAATCAGCATGCATGGCCAATGATGACATAAATCATTGAGACAATTTTATCGAACTGCCATTAATTTCACACTAAATAAATTATGGATTTTATGGAAATTGTAATAAATAGCGCGCCGTATATTATTTTCTACTGATAATTTGAGCCGCGCTGACCAAATGGATGGTCATTAAGTTATTATTTCGACAGCGTTCGATGAGCTAACCTTGCCTTTCTCAATTTATATTAATAGCCAATATTATTATGTGTATTGATATTTTTCCATTTGCATTGTCGAAGCTATTTTTATGTTATCGAGTCTCAGCGATAAAGAATATTCTTTTGTATTTTTTTTAGATACCAATTACACAACTCGGCGGAATTACTAACACGACTCGGCGGTGCCACTAACACGACTCGGCGGTGCCACTAACACGACTCAGCGGTGCCACTAACACGACTCGGCGGTGCCACTAACACGACTCGGCGGCGCCACTAATGCCTGCGAGTAATGCCTTCCTACCTCTTGCCTCATGTCGTCACTGAATTTTCACGTCGTTCGTTCCCTGGCATCTGCCACAAATTCATGCCATAAAATTCTCTGGCAGCGACAGGTTGTTGTTATTTTCAAGCAACTATCGAAGCAACAATCTGCGACTAATAGATTTTCGCAGTCGCGACTCACTTTTCTTCTTTATGGTCAATAAAGTCGAGTCAAAACAGCCCGTTAAGGGCAACACTCTGTTCTCAGGCGTTCATTTTCCCCGAAGACTAAATATTATAGGAAGCAACAGAAAGGCCATTGGTCTTCATTAAAGGCGCCCCCCTAAAGCTTTACAACGAGCGCCTGATAAAGCTTTAAACAAGGCGTCGACGTCGGCGTATACCGAAGGAAGTTGGCAACCTTACTAGCTAGGATTCTTGCGATTTGAGGAGGAAATTCTAGATCGAAAGTCTCGCTAAGATTCTTGCGATTGGAGGAGGAAATTCTAATTCTTAACTTATTTAGTTTGGAATCATTTGGTGTGATGGATATTTTTAGATAAAAAATATGTACACACACAAAAAATTCTTCCGAAAACAATACAGTTATTAAGATTTCTTTATAAAGAACGTCAATTAGGAATAAATCTGGTCTTAAATTCATTGCAGTAGTATAGATAATAGGTGTACCGTCACACTTTGCATAAACAGCTTAAATCATAGGATTCCGCAGAAGTATTTTTCAGGCAATCGCTCTAGGTTATTTTCGGTTAAAGAGTGTAGTAAAATCGGGGTAAACTCATGATTTCGGGAGTAATTGGTTAATTTTGTTGGATAAATGATCGGTATCCTGTTTATGCAGGTTCGGGGGTAATTGTTCGTAATAATATTGAAGGTAATTAGTTAATTTTGTTGGGTAAGATTTGGGGTAAATGGTTGGGGGTAAATGATATTATCGGAAACCTATGATTTAAGCTGTTTATGCAAAGTGTTACGATGGGTAATATTCGAAATAAGATTGTGAGTAAATGAATAGGTTTTATTCAGGGGTAATTGGTTAATTTTGTTAGACAAGATTCGGGGTAAATGGTTGTGGTGACCTATGATTTAAGCTGTTTATGCAAAGTGTGACGGTACACCTATTATCTATACTACTCATTGCGTCAATGGAGGTAACAATACAACTCACTCTTCACAAAAGAGCAACCATAAACAAGAATTTTAAAGAGCGAGGAATGTAATTTAATGAAGAATATAGAAGACATAGATGGTCTGAGAGCTCGACATAGGAACAATTATATATTTACAATCATCTTCTAATTAGTAACTCACGTTTTTAATAATGAGCATAATATAATATTTGTTTCATATGGTGAGTTATGAGGGAAAAATTGCCTCATAACGCACTCGATTTTCCCCTTGACATTTTCTTGTTCATTTTCGTGCTCTTGTTCATAAAAAGAAAACTAATTTGTTGACACCAGCTCGATCCTGACAAGCTGCAACGCGATGAGACTGACTGAATTTATTGCCAATAAACATGCATTAAACTTGCAGCGACTAAGGCAATGCTATATGTTAGGTTTTTTACAGATGTAATCAGATTAAAATTTATAATATTTTCGTCCACTTGATGCTTTAGGAAACACATTTTGGTTAAAAAGTAAATTTATTATTTGATTAGAACTTCCATCAGATGGGTAATAGATTGCCTTTTTATATCACATTTAAAATGAAGTCAAACTCATAGACTGATAACTTTATTTATTATTGCATATGATTTTTATATAATCAATATAGCATGCGCACTGTATAGCGTAGCAATAAATAGTTAAAAGCAAAAAATTCATGTATTTATCTTTAAATTAAGACATCACGACTTCAATTACCGCCAACCCTCCAATACACTCGAGGGTAAGGCTAGTAGCCTCTAAAAAGGCGGCATGTCCTAACCCAATCTATTGAGCAATCAAGCCTGTCGATCCTCATTAACCGCCGCCCCACTATTCAATAATGAGCGAGCCAACATCTTATTTTTCTTTGTTATTTACAGGCTACCACAACACGGGACAGGGACCAGCAACAGAGACTGTTGATTAGACCATGATTTAAGTAATTGATGCCTTACTATTCAAGAAAAAAATCATTAAATCGTTCTGAAAATGTAATAGAAAATGATGCCGTTTTTAATCAAACAAACAAGCCTGCCCTGTGTTGATGTCTTTTAATTATGTATGCAGTGGCGTTAAATTCGCTGGTGCAAATACTATAGTTGAGCCAAATCAAAATATAAACGAGCATTCCAGATAAGCCTGGCATCATTTGTAATTTCATATTAACATGCATCAGTTTAAAGCTCCCTCTAATAAAAACAAAAAAAAAAATTCCTGCCCGAGGAAGCCATGCATCAGAGCTTAAAGAAATGCGGTCCTGCGGATCAGGAGATCTCCTTTGCAGCACTCCTGCTAAGCCTCCTGTGCCAGCGCGCTCAAAATATCTCAAAAATACTGCCAACGGACATGCCGCTTACCAAATTTTAAAGAAAATCTCCCTAGAGATTATCTTATGCTTTATACGCAAAAAAAATTTTGCGTACGGCGAGAATTTTGTAGGGGAATATGCTACAGGGCGGCCGAAAGCACTGCTATTAGCTGAGAAAGGTCCCTAAATGGAGCAAAATATTATCTTAAATTCGATTAGAGATTTAAAGTATTTCAAGGCCTACCGCTCTAGCTGAGCAAGCGGAGAAAAGGTCAGGTCTAACAGAATACGGCAGAGATGCTCACGGTCAATAGTTCATTTTGAAGGGAAGAAAACGACTTTTCTCACTTCGTGTATTTCAATATTTCAGCAATTGTTTAAATTCCATGGTTTCTTTGAAGAATTTCATGTCCTTGTATAATTTAAAATCAATGGTACAGACATAATTCACTGAATATTTAAATCCATTTTAAATTTCAATGATATACTTACTGTGAACATGTGTGCAACTAATTCTTTTCTTAACAATTCTAGTCTCTCAATTAATGTCTCTATATCATAAAATTAATCACATTAATATTACAATCCTGCTCAAAGTCATGCTTCTTATTACAAGCATAAAGTTTAAAACAAGGCTCATACAAATTTTTTCCTAACTCTACGGACATCTTCTCTCATATTCTTGAGGCACAGAACACGATGCCGAAATACCGTCATCTAGAGCGAGCTGCCGTTAAAATTAAAGCCGATTTAAACGAGTGTAGTTCACAAGGCGCGAGCCTGAACAAATTGCCAAGATTTGCCTCAAGCCTCCATACAAAATTCTTGAAGTTTACAAACAAAAATTAGGATGCACTAAGGACGCAGCTTGTCAAGATCTATGATATAAATTATCCAGCGAAACTTTTGAACATCTTCTCAAGTTCGTGCAAAGAATTAAATGAGTTTAATTGCCGCCGACTACGCTGTCTGCCGAATAAAATTCCGCTCAAAATTCTTTGAATGATGGAAGCGTCAAGTTAGGGTACGAGTGAGATTACGGCAGGTTCTGCTGACATATTATTTCGTTTCCCGTCATAGTTTCCCTAGTTAGGAATTATTATTCCATTTTTTGCAGGTGCGATATAAAATTAATTTTTGATCCTGAGTCTCATCTAGAGCTTTGAAACAAGATCCATTCTACGGAGAGAAATTTAGATTGTATTACATCCAGAAAATTGTCCAAATTGGGAATAAGTGCTTTAATGCATTTAAATAAGATCGTAAATGAAAAATTTAATAATTATTTACCGTTTCATAAGATTTTAAGATCAGTTATTTTTGCAAAAAATTGTGATACATTTTCTGTTTGATATATTTAAAGCCATAATCGATTTTTGCTTGCCTTTTCAATCAAAGAAATTCACTTTTTAATTAATAATAGAATGCGAAAGCTCAGTTTGGTACAGTAAAGTAATTCAGCTCACTTCCATTTCTACAAACGATTTTTGCTTCATCGCAAACACTTCTTGGTTGATTAATTTTTTATTGCTGTTTTTCTCATGAATTTCTTATACCTACAGCGGCGACAAATGGAAAGCATGAAGCCTTTTATCGACCATGACCTCGCTGTGAATGCCCTGCGCGGTACGGCATTTGTCTCAACGCTCCTTCAGATCAACGATGCAGAGAGCCGTCGCGTGGCAACTCAAGCGCCTTTAGACTAAGTTTTTTCTGCTGCAAATTTCACCGCGGCAACTTATTGAAATAGTTTGGGGATATTTTTTGTCCTGTGACTCGAGGATTGTGTCGTGGTGTTCTTCCACAGCCGGTGCTATGGGGGATCGCCAAGTTCATTAATAAAGAAAAATAAGTTGAAAAATTCTTCACAGAAAATAACAATGAATTCAAGCATTAGGCCGCCTGAGTTTTCACATTGAGAAATTCGAAAAGAAAATATCTCACAGGTTACTTTATTCATCTTAGGTATTCTGACGCCAACGAAATATTTACTGTGCAGTTCTTAAATCTCGTTAGTTCAGTAATGACTTGGTAGCATACGTAAAATGTATTCATTAAAACTCGCATTTATGTTAAATAGTTTCTGCAAATACTACGTGGATACTAAGTAGCTTGAAAAATCTGGATGGATCGATCTTGATTTAAAAATCTGGACTGACTACTGGACGGGTCACTATGGATCTGAAAAAATACAAGATTGGCTACAGTGGATTGATAGATCAACTAAATTTGCAATTTACATACAGAATTAAAAAACCATTAGCTAATTAGGTTATAACATTAGAAAATTTGACGTAAAATACCATTAAATGAAAAATTTAATGATGCACTCGTTCACGTTTCACAAAGAATGCGGGTTTTTCCCAAAATGAACACATTCTTCCCTGTTAACTTAGTTTTTTATAGGAAATCTATAATCTCATGAGCCGAAATAATTTCCATCGAAACGGGTATGTTTCATGACTACCACAGCTTCTTGTTGAGGTAAACATACGCCTCGGAAGCGATCACAAATTTCCGCAGTTGCGGACTTTTCTCTTGGACGTCAATAGATTTCTATCGCGGGCCTATTTTCACATGATACGAACATTTTCACTGAATGAACATTATCGTGCGATTACTTACATCCCTAACAAAATTCGGGGTATGCTTCAGCCTCTGCCCCAGAGTTGCTATGTTCGCGTTAGAGTTATTCTGGGTCAGTTGGCCAAATGATCGCAATCAGCGACTAGTCAGAACCTCCTGGCCGACTTTATGGTCTCCTGAGAGTAGGGCAAGAGTTGGCAGAATCCCCTCAGTCCCCTCACCAGGCTCTGGTAGCTGTCTGATTCGGAGACCGGAATGTAGACCAAAAAGCGGACATAGAGAAAATGATTTACGTTCGGTCCGAGTCCTAGGCGGTTCCTAATTCAGGGTCGCCACCAACTAAAAATTTTGATATGGATGGGTACGTTTTCCAAATATAACGTTTTCTTATACTAATATAAAGGAAACATAATAATATATAATAAAGAGAATAACGCAAATTGAAGAGCGAGTTTAGAAATTAAAATTTCAAATAAGTTCTAGAATTGTTTCATGTGGTCTAGAAAAATTATGATTTATCGAGATTTTTCACAATAAATAAAGGTGAATAAGGGTTCATCAACCATAGCTTTGTTTAGAGAAATATTTTTATTTCATAATAACTTAGTATGTCTATGCTTTATTCGACAGTTGAGTCTCGTTAGGAAAATTCAGCATCACAAACGATAAGCCATCACTGAATGGAAAGTAAAATTTTATGGTCTCTTCGACAATATTCAGCAGCGTTCCATTCCGCCTTTTCCGTGAATGGCAACACACAGCGGGATTATTGTCGAAATGTTCCAGTTTGAGAGACTTTTCGGAGCCAATTGTTTGAAAAATATGAAGCAATTGGCGGACAGCGCAGGCAGTTTCTGTCTCATTGGTTGCCGAATTTTACGGTTAAGGTGAATCACTGAGACATTGTCGTTAGGCCGCGAGGGTGACTCAGGATTATGTCAGAGAAATTCTTTAAGTGCCGACACTGAAAGGCTTTCACGGAAGTCTCTATGTCTTAGATAAAAAGATACCGTAAATGAATTGTTTGACCTTGATTCATACGAGGAAAATTTTCAGATTCCTTTTCTTTTATTGTATCAAAAATGCGGGGCTTGAATAATTTCACCTGTGACCACAATGACTCATCAAAGCTTATTTGGCTCATGAATATATATTGTTGTGGAACATCGATTCGCCCAAAGACTTGGAGGAATTATCATATACATGTCATTAGGAATTCAGACCTCAGTCGATACCTTTGTGTCCGTTATTTGAATAAATATTTGTTGGTTTCGCTCGTTTTTTCTCTGAAACGGACGAAAATTGAGATCTGAAACTTATTTGTTATTCGAATACTGAAATGCAAAATTGATCGCAAAACTACTTTCAAGAGGAGCCTTGGCTGGGTATCCATGCCGTTTGTTTAGGTAAATTTATAGATAGACTATTTTTTGTCGACAACCAGCCATTTGGCAAAAGCTTCTTTGTATTGGGGCCACTCTCTCATCTTATTTTCGAGTCGATGAAAATAAATCTTGTTTGTGCGAAATTTGTTGTTTTGACGCTACTGTCGCAATTTCAGAAAATCCCTCACGGTCTTCGGACTTCATGGGAAGAATTTCCAGGGAAGGAGGAGTAGGACAGCTGTAGAATTTCTCCAAGTCCGTTGCAACAAATCGGCTCGGCTCTCCATGGTGACCGATTGAGAGACCAGCAAATACCTTAGATTTAGGCCAACAAAAAGAAGTAGGCGTCGTAAATACCCCAGATTTAGGGGAAGAGTCAGAGTCGCAAATTGTCTCAAGAATGACATCCTTGTCTCTTCTAGGATCTCAACGTCGTTGGGACCGCCGCAAGAAACTCAAACCGCGAACGAGTCGTGAACCTGTCCCGGAAAAACTCGCCATTCTTTCAACTATTTTACTGAATATTACGATTCCTCCCCAGTCGCAAAAAAATGCTATGGCTGGAAATTTACTACAGAAATATTGTAGAAGAATATAGAATGAACTAAAAATAACTGGTGTTCATCGCCAGTACATCTTTCACTAACAAACTCCCATTGCCATTAATTCAGAGTACACCTACAGGTCTTCAAAAAGAAAGACCGCGTTACGCTTTGGATCACAGGACTCACAAACGTCCCGGAAATTACTCTTTTGCGTTTTTAGACGCATTGAGGCTAATAAAAAGGCCTGAAGTATTCATCTCGTTGGCTTCACGAAACAAATACGAAGAAACATGATAATTTAAACCTTAACATGTTGACTCCGAAGTGGTACATATGCGTACCACGAAATGTATTTCTCCAGGACGTAGTGGTACATAATTCAGGTTGCATAAAATCGCCCAAATCCGCGAACAAAAAAGGCCAAAAAAGGCCGATAACTCAATATGTATACCAGTTTATTTGTAGGTTCCGCTATAAAAATTCCATTTCTTTTCTTTTTGCAGTATTTAAAATTCAATTAGAAAGTACCCCTATCATAAATTTTAACCGGCCAACGCAATTGAGAAAAACTAAATCACGGAATTTGTCCGGAAAAAATGACCGTCTGGCAACCCTGTTTAAAAACAGTACAAAAAATGAAATAATAGTACTAGATGAAGCAATCGTAGTCAACGTGTTAAACATCATATTAATTCACTCTCTTGCAAGGCTTGCCATACGTCAATAAGCCTTGCAGTCTCCTGCCAAGGCTAGCGTCACGTCAGTAAGCCTTGCAGTCTCCTGCCAAGGCTCGCGTCACGTCAGTAAGCTTTGCACTCTCCTGCCAAGGCTCGCGTCACGTCAGTAAGCTTTGCAGTCTCCTGCCAAGGCTAGCGTCACGTCAGTAAGCTTTGCAGTCTCCTGCCAAGGCTCGCGTCACGTCAGTAAGCTTTGCACTCTCCTGCCAAGGCTCGCGTCACGTCAGTAAGCCTTGCACTCTCCTGCCAAGGCTCGCGTCACGTCAGTAAGCCTTGCAGTCTCCTGCCAAGGCTCACGTCACGTCAGTAAGCCTTGCACTCTCCTGCCAAGGCTCGCGTCACGTCAGTAAGCTTTGCACTCTCCTGCCAAGGCTGGCGTCGCGTCAGTAAGCCTTGCACTCTCCTGCATGCCAAGCGTACGAAAAACTGACAAACGATGAGGCTTGGCGAAGTTTGCGGCTGAGCTTATGCTCGAGACGTGGCCTTGCATTATTAGGAGTCGTGGCAAGACCTGCCGTAGCTCTGAAGCCTCCCACCTCTGGACTTCCAAAATTCAAACAAGCGCCAAACTTGGCACCAACTAAATTGACCTTCCGACACGGCTTAAACTGAACAACTTCCAACTTGCTGCCTTATGCTCATCCCCTAATTCCATTCATCATCATATTGCGTCTTTCAGGTCAAATTTACGAGTCTTTGAAAGTCTAGATCACATATTTTAGTTGATTTTTTCCATGTTTCATTGTGCCCAATTTATTGATAGAAGACAAATAAATACCACACGTATATATAAACTCTATATTCGTATTGAAGATTTGCATTACTTCATTCAGCTTTAAATAATGGGCCAAATGGTTTTAGATCTAATACATTCCAAGCTCTCTACTAGCTAGTCATAAATCCAAGCCGTGGCACGGGCGATTCATGGGAGATGAGTTGGTGAGAAGCTACACGACGCCTGCGAAGTATCAACCTTTAGATGAGTTCCATCGCCTCTAAACTTGTGACGTCAATGGAAGAGGTATCGTATTTAATCGCGCCGCTGGCATAAACTACTGCGTACGATTTTCGACCTGGAATCGAAGAGATCTACATTATTTTGCCATAACCATCGCAATTTCAACTCCCTCAATTACCTAGCAGGTAAGGACATTTATTCAAATATACTCGTATATAGTTTCATGCCTTTCGTTGTTTAAATTATCAAGCAATAAGTCATCATCCATGGTTTTCCCGAGCGTTTGCCCAAGATTAGTCAGTAACAACAGAACGCACAAGCGCGTGGTAAAGAACCAATTAACTAAAGGCTCGTATGGCCTTCCTCGCAGGGAAATCACAAGCGTCGCGGCTTCGATTTTTGATTGGGGAACGGAAGTAAAATGTAGACACGTGGTCAGTTCCATGTTACATAGGAACTAGGGTCGAGCATGGAAAGCTAAAAACGACAGCTTTGTACTTCGGCTGATGTGGCAGAGTAAACATGTTTAGGTGCAATTCCAGCCTGTGCCAGGGACTGTTTAGCGGTGGCAATTGGTAGTTTTGCCTGTATTGCGATCACTAGACTGATATGACGCTATCAAAACCATGCTGTTGCGTGCGAACCCTTCATTAGTGTGCTACAACATCGGGAAATACTAGACACGCAGTGCTCTAAAATCATGTGCTGTCAAACGTAGATCATTTCGAGCGATAGAACGTACAGAAACCTCACGCTAAAAAATTGTAAACGTCGAGAAAAATTGCGAAGAAATACTAACCAATTGTGCCATATCAAGAGAATTCGAAAAATTACACCATGTCTATTCGATACATTTTATATATTGTGATCTCTATTTTAGAGCCGTCAAAAAATATCTCTATCTACAATATATTATTGAAATTGTGTGTAAACACTAAAAAACTATCGACATTTATCAATTGTATTTATATCACTTTCATCAAATGTGCAGCATATCTCCCTTAAAGTATACAGCCAGGCGGTCAAATTTGCAGCTTTTATTTCAGAAATGTCATAATATTAAATAAATTTCTAAATACATTTTTTCCTTTTGAATGTACATAAAATAATCTTAGTAGCCCCCAAACATGTTGAAATATTGCCTAATTTCTGGCTAGTGACTGTCGGAATATCATCAGCGATTTATAAACCATCAGGAATATTCAACAAATCATTATCATTTGTAAGATATTTTTCCGCAGCTTCACAACAGAGCATAAAATGACAGATGGGTGGCGTTTCCTTAAACATTTACATTGAATTTTTCTATAAAAGGTGAGGGTGACTAAAATATGTGGCATGGCATATAAATAAAGTCGCAGAACACTCGATCCCATTAGTGCCGATATAATTTTACTCTGAAAATAGTTCATGTACAATCGAAAATACCTGGCATTGACACCAGATATGAATCTGACTAAAAAAAAAACAGGTAAACTTCTTAATTGGAACACTAAAATTTCTTGTGGAAAGCTTGTTCGCATAGCTCTTGCAGACTAGCCAGACCAGGAAATAGTGAATTCAAAATTGGAAATGGTGAAGAAAAAATTCAGCCGAAAGCCGCTGCTGAAGAGACCTGATCCTGTAAATGGTAAATTGCAACAGCCTGTGCCGCAGCTGACTTCCTTCTACGAGAATTAGAGCAGCCCTATCGCTGGCCAGCCGTGACTCATCCACTGGCCATCGAAAAACCAACTATTATTTACAAAAAAGTCCTTCCTCGAAGCCCGAAGGCCACCAGATGTTCTCCTGACGCTCCTTTAATTCCATTCACGCTGATATTCTGAGGCCACGGTAAGTCAAGATCCAATTGACAAAACCTTCTGTTTGTTGCGCCAAAAAGAAATTGGAAGCATTTGCACAAACTGCAACCTGACAAAATATATAAGAATTGCGGGCGGCAATTGATGAGGGTCATGATGAAGAAGAAAACATATACATGACTGACAGAAAATAATGAAGATGTACAAGCAGATAATATTAAGGAAAAGTGCGAAGGTAATGGCAAAAAGTAAAAGATAGAACATTGTAGAATCTAGGACAATAACAATAGGGCAATGACTATCCCGTCATGATTCTTAGAATGTAACCACAGGACAAAAAAGTGGCTTAACAGCAACTTTTTCTACGTAGAGTGGTAGAGTTAAATCACTGCTTGGATGTGCGAGATTTTCCTTTAAAGCGAAGATGTCTTCCGCGAATAATCTCTCATAGGCTTGGGGCTATTACCACGGCTGACGTCAGAGCAAACGTCAAAAATATTAGATAGAATCTTCGTTGGAGTATTTGAGACTAATTTACAACCATCAATAGTACATACGTACATATCATTACTACAAATTTTAATTTCTAAATTAAATTCAGCTACATTTATTCTCCCCTGGTCTCAGAAGTGCGGGATAAACGAAGCTTTGCAGCGCTGTTCCTTTCATCACAACCTACGCTGGAAAAAACCTGCCCCTACCACCACGCGCCACTGCCATCAACGAGAAATGCAGCGCTCTATCTCGAGCTGCAGTAATATGGACGGGAGACTCGAGAGATTCCATGTAGACAATGGGATCACTTCTCCATCTCCTCCAAAAATGGATAATGGCCTCGCGAACACATGAGCCTGGTATCTCGCAGTGCCTGCCAATTGCCGTCTTTCAACAAGATTGCCTACAAGACAGAGTTTAGATTGAATGCACGTGTTCAGGGAGTTTATAATATTTAAAATTTGAAGATTTCTAAATTGTATTTATGTATTGTGCCGAGTTATTGATTAAATGTAAACATTTTGGGCATTTAAATTGGAGAATTATGCCCAAAATTCGAATGTTTTTTTTTAATTTTCGATACATAATTTCTGTATATTATAAGGCTTATTTTTCCATGCACAAAGGATAAATTTCCGCGCCAGCTGCCGGCAGGTGAGTCTACTAACCATAACACTGGAAGCCCCGAGCTCCTAAATCAGTCAAGTCAAGGCATGTTTTTCTCTAGAAATGACGCCATTCGAAGGCTAAACTACCAAGAACGCTGTTTCTCAAAAAAAAAACTCGTGGCAAAACTGTCTCAAAAACTACTTTCATTATAAAAATTGCCTAAGATAAACCTTTAAAGTTAAAAATTGCCGACTCACCAATGTTTAACATTTATATTAATTTCCTTTGCACCATTTTCTTCTTAATTTCTTTTGTGGGTTCCATGTCGTTGAAGAAATTTTCTCAGAGATCGTGTTACCATACGTAAATAAATTTTTCTCTACCAACTCTGGGAACAAGAAGAAAGTAAATTTATAAATTTCAACTAAACAAATATTTACAAAAGTTTTCGTCAATGCGAAAATGGTTGTTGCGTTTTTTTAGAAAGTGTCTGCTCATGCTCGCCTTGTTGTAACAAATTCCGTCTTTGCAATATTGTTTTTCATCATACGCATGTCACGTTAGAGGGCTAACTCAAATGATGGATGAGCACTCGCCTAACGATGTACTTCAATTTCTGCTCCGTTAAGAGCCTAATTTAATTCATGGATTCATGGATGAACAGCAGCGATAATATAAAATTCAATTAGTGTAAAATAAGAAAATGTTAAAAAAATGCGGCAGCAGATGGTTCAGCATGTATGTAGGAAAATTAGGTTCAGTGTAAATTGAAAATTTGAAATTGAGTTTGGCGATTGTTGTGTCGTATGGATGTATGAATTTTGAAGTGAAATATTTGATTATTTGAAGGCATGAAAAAAAGAGTATTTATAATTACGGCCATGGTTTTCAACCACTTTCAATTTCTTTGGTTTACACAAGTTTAATATAATCCCAATTGAATCAATGATGGCTTTTCTCCTCTCATTTACACATTTCATGACCACCATGATTGACTTATCTTCAATTTAGGAGGAGGGGAGAATTTTGCACTTTAAATAATTGAACATCGGAAAATTGTTAGTGTGCTTGTTAAAGAAGCATTTATATATCGACAACATTCCATGTCAATTCGATTCGGTGCGCATTATCGTAAAAATTGGGCATTTAGGAATTGCAGGCAGGTTTAGATAAGAAAGCTGCAGCAGCAGAAGACTGCGAGATGTACTCGTACACTTAGGAGAATGTGATGCCTGTCCAGAACTCATAGCCATTCTGAGACTAGCTGCCATTCCAGAACGCACAGTCTTTTTGAACGAATCTCCAAGCAAGAACGGGTATTTAAATGTTGCAACGATAGTCAAGCTATACCAAGTAGCCAAGCTGGAATGCGTATTAAATGTTGCTACAATGACCAAGCTGGAACGGGTAGTAATCTAGAACTAATAACCATTCTAGAACGAGTAGTCATGCTAGAACAGGTTACTGTGCTAGAACGTACCTGCAGCCATTTCAGAACACGTAACCATTCTGTAACGTACATGCATTCTGGAGCAGCTAGCCATGCCAGAACGCAGGCAGTCCCATGTCTAGCTGGAGTGAGGCTCGTAACGCCATTATGCAGCCTAACAAGCAATTTCCTAATGGTCAACCAGACGCACAGAGTTACCTTTTGTGCCCATCGCACTTAGCCAAGCACTGGCGTCACTCTTTCAGTTGCACTGCCGGGCATCCCAGCCTCAAACGCAAGAACGACGTAAGTGCTTTTTAGAGAGATTCTTTTTTACAGAAAATTAAATAGTCAGAATTCAACGGCAGCTTTTACCGGCAGATGCTCTCGAATGATCGCAGCATTTTAGTCTTGAACTGTGGTTTAAAAGACAATGCCGCTGAATTAGAGAAAAATATGGACGTTAAAGGATATTTTCTTCCCTATTTTTGGGCAACAGAAAATTAAAAAACATTTAGGGTGTTAATTCTGGGGAAGATTTATTGTATTGTCTGGAGCTATTTTGCAGTTGGAGATGACGAGAGTTTTTTTAAGACTTCTAAAGCTTTTATGAACTCAAAGTTTATTGTACGTGTTAGGGATAATGTGATGAAATGAAGAATTTAATTAATACACATAAACACATTGAGAAAATTTCTGGAGGATTTTTAAAGCGCGCGATGCATAATTCTCTTTTATCAAGCGATGTTCTTTAAGGATTTGCTGATTAATGTCGACTGAAAGAAGAAAAATGAATGTCTTCTCTTTATTTCGTTAGCTAGTCTAGGGAACGCTAAGAATGGCTCAGGCGCACCTTTTATCCGGGAAGCGTGTCTTCCGGAATGCCATTTTACGAGCGATGAGCATAATTTGTATCTTGTATCAAAACGTAAATATCTTCTTGATAAAGTTGAAACAATTTTTAGTGTCATAGCAGAGCGGGATTGTTTTTGGATATATCTATGATCTATGATGTATACGTAACTATTGAATATACAGGGGTACAGGGGTTAGACAAGAAAAGGGAAACACGTGAGAAATTCACAAAATATATTTCAGTATGGTGTAGGTCCCTCTTTTGCGGCAATTACAGCGTCAATTCTCCGAGGTATTGATTCATACAAATTGTGAATTTTCTCCAAAAGTTTTTCAACCCATCCTTCAGATAAACCTCCCTCCAGTTCTTTTAAAGACGATGGCGGCGGGAATCGACTTCTGATTAGCATCTCTAAAATTGAATATAAATGCTCGATAATATTCAGGTCTGGTAATAGCGAAATGAGATGCTCAACTTCATTATAATGTTCCTCGTGCTATTTTTTTTAACAACTCCAGCTGTATGGATAGGAGCATTATCATCATGAAAGATGACGTTCCCATCCGGAAACCGTGATTGGACCATTGTATGAACTTGGTCCTGCAAAATTCCTAAATAGTCACGGCTATCGATTCTTCCATCAAGAGAAATCATTGTTCCGCCAGATTTCCAAGAATTAACACCCCAGATCATAACATATTCCCCGCCATTTTTACGGTTGGGAGGAGGCAGTCGGGATTAAATGACTTTTTTGGCTGTCTCCAAACTTAAACTCTGCCCGAGGTTGTTAATGAGGTAAACGATGTTTCGTCAGAGAAAATCACATTATCCACTGCTCGAGGGACCAATTCTGAAGGTTTTTACACCACACTAAACGCTTCGAAGCATTTTTATGTGAAACCAGAGGTTTTCTAATTGCAGCTCTTAATTCCATAGAATCCAGATCTGTGTAGCACTCGACGGACAATCTTTATGGAAACTGGGTTCTGTATGTGTCCACTGAGGTCTGCAGTAATTTTCACAGCCATTGTCTTTTGATTGTTGTTCACAAATCGATTTAGGTACCGACGGTCTATCTCAGACAACATCGACTTTCGGCCATACCTGTGCTTTGCTGACGACGTTTTTCCTTTTCTTTCAAAAGCAGTCATTACTTATGAGACAGTACCCCTATAGAAACGTCAAGCATTCGGGAAGTTTCTGTCACAGAAATCGGGAAGTTTCTTTGAAAGTCAGAGAGCTTTGCCATTTATAGGTTCTAGGTTAGGTTATAGACACAAAAATTTACTAAAAAAATCTGTGCTGGGATAAAACATCAATTAGCAGCAACAATAAAACAGAAACATATGTCACGTTTTCATTGTTTATATAACATGTTCAAAATTAACGATATCAAAATGAAAGGTGTTTCTTTTATTTTGTCCAACCACTGCATATAAATCTCTCCAAAAATTTCTTATCCAAAATTTGAGTCTCTTTGGGATCTGGATTTTAGAGTCTCTACTGAAGTCATATCAGTACTGTACTGTTTTTAACTTCCCTATGTTCCAGATTTACTATTTTGATTTTCATCAAAAATAACAAGCGTCGGAGCAAACACAATTGAAGTGACTTTAACAATAATCAGAAAAATGAGTGTTCCCTCGCGGATTCGATGAAGTTGAGAGGAAATATTCACTATATTCAAATATTCAATATTCAAAGTAAAATGAGTTTCAAGAAAGATGATTTCACAATGCAATTCAATTCAGAATACAATAACTAAAAAGCCTTTTAAAAATGACCGATATTTTTAAAGCCTACCCAAATTTAATGCAAAGCAGTTTCGGCCTGGTCCAAAAACACCTAATGAGCTTTTTTAGCCATTAAGCTGAGCACAACAATCAGCTTCCTAAAAAAATTGAAAAAAAATAATCGTAAAATTCACCGCTATAGTATGCCAGGCTCAATTCGAAGTGCACAGGTCGTCGAAAATGTTTCGGTCGAAACACTCTTTATTTGCTCGTATTAGTTTCAAAACATATAGCAAAATAAAAATATATCAACAACAACAACAAGCTAAGGTGTAGGTCAACACTATCGCATTAAATTGTTTCCAGGTTTAGCGCTCACTCATTGTTATAAATTAATACAGGAAAATGTAATTATTGACCAAAAACTTACTCACCATAAAATTGTTGTCTTTCCACATCACTCAGAGTTTATAACGTACCAAAAACCACTTTGACATTTTAAGGGAATGTTTTACAATTAATAACATGAAATTCAGGTTTAAGAAAAATTTGTTACTAACAATGAGCTCTGCGGATAGCGTGCGCCCCACACGGCATTGCGTGACTCCTCAGGCGTGTCACCAGCTCACCGTAGCACATAAGTGCCAAGTTTAATACAGAGTAGAAAAATATAACAAATATATGAGTCCCTGACCATAGGATATTCCGCTGCTACTGACGATCCTGCCGACATTTACCACAAAATGTTAAGGTCTCTGCACATTAGTTACCATATGATGATCTAGGTTAAAAGTTCGTTGTCAAAAGTTCAATGAAATTCATGTATTGATGAACAATTATAGATTTCACGGGTGTTCAAATACTTCAGAATTGTTGATCACGACGCCATTGCAGTATGTGATGTTTTTCCTGTGTAAACGGATATGCATATGAATGATGTAAAATCAATAGTAGTGTACTTTGCTCAGCATTCGGAAAAAAGAACGGACGAATAGTTTGTACTATAGTCATAATCTTTGTGAAGACTATCGGTGATGGACTTCTGTTACTTTGAATTTCAATTTTGCTAAACTCATTCACTCACACAGCATGGAAGCGATAAAAGAGAAAATTCATTATTGGGGTAACTGCTCCTCATTCATGACCTCAACTTCTACGACCGCACTTTTGATTCGTCAGGTCAGGTTCGAGCGATTATGTTCTTCAATAATTTTGGCTTGCACCGTCACGAAAAGAAGATCCTATATTCTCGCTAGTTGTCAGTGACCTAATTTTTAAAGTCAAAATGTAAGCTCCATCTCAATCACGGCGAGGCAATTTGGGACTTTGTAACATCGCGCTCTTTCCCGCCGCCACTCTGCAGTTACTCAATTTTTTATCCCACTAATCTGGATGAGGTAAGCCAAACAGAAAATTTCCCTACTCCCCGGTGGAAGCAATTTGCATTTTGTTCTTGGACAGATTCGCTCCGGAAAACTTCATTTCGTACGCCGCTGATATTCATGACTGGAGCACCGTTCTTGTGATGCAGACACTTTCATGTTGCGTCTTTCTTGCCCCAATATAGCGATGGCATTTTTGGATAAAAGGTTATTTGACATTTGTGACCCTCACAAATGATATGCGTTGGGAACAATAAAATTTCCATGTTAAACTTATATCAGGCATAATATCAAACTATTCTAAAACTTTCATGTTGAAATCATTTAAATAATTTTTATGTTATTAATTCTCAAACAGAACTTAGTAGCGTTAAGTTTGTTATTCCTTTCAAGTATGAAAGTGCCATCAGTGCGCGATGTTTATTTTTTGGCATCCGTTTAAAACAATTTTGTGAATTTTGCCAATTGCAAAATGCGTCCTGGAGAAGCTGTCAAAATTTCCTATATTTATAAAAAATATTAGCTTTTATGTTTCGTCTTTTTTAATAACAACTCAAATCAGGAATTGACGGAAATTCTGCCAAAAATCTCTTCGAGCAGCCCGAATTTCTTCATGCAATGCACTAATTTGACTAATTGGTTTATGGCGTATACGAAATATTCTTGTATATATGTATGCCATTTAGAGATTATCCTAGCAGCGAACTTCGTTTGACGTTGAGTTAGGGGCCCGTGTTTTGAAGGGCAACAAAACGGAGATTATACGAGCGAGGTTACATATATTGTAACTCATAGTTCAACCCACGCAAATTTTTACCGATGTTGCAGACCACAGCTGATAATATTTGCTCAAAGAGAAGATTTTGCATGCCAAGGTTGACAATACGAAAGCAGGTGATGCAAACTATATACGGTGGGAAAAATGTGCTACTTCACGCAGATGTTACAATCCAACGTGAATTATGTAGTACAGTAAACAGGTGTTGCGAGCCACGGAGAAAATATACGATATGGACCAGAAGCTGTGAGTCAATATTGGCAATATATGTGCTACAGAGCACAGATGTTGCAAACCTTTTTACAAATCATTCAATGCGTACACAGAAGCTGCAGGCTGCGATCAAAAAGATGCGATGCGGGATGCAGAAATGGATCACGATCACTTCAAAGCGAGTTGAGCAACAATATCCGCCACACAATCAGCAACTTTTCGCAAGATCATCGTCCTAATTGCCATTCATCAAAGAACTTCCCGATCGAACAAAGTTTCCGGCGCAGCCTAATTGCACTCAAAGAATCGCTGCAGCATTTCTCCCGTCGCTTGATCGCACCGATTTGTTCTGTTTACAAAACAATTTGGAAAAGAAACTTCCAAGGCTAAGAATGATCTGTTGGTGTTTTTAATAGTGTACAAAGAACAAATATCAATCATTTTTTTTCAATATGAGTTATGTGATTCCTAGTAGAAGATTTGATTTATATATGAACCACCGAGAAATTCCAGAAAATTCAATTTAAAATAAGCAATTCACTGGCTACCTGGTGGACTAAAACGCATCCCTATCAAAAAATATAGTTGAGTTAGTCGTGGCCATCCCAATACTCTATCGTGAACAAATTTAAGCAACCATAACATATTGATCAGCCTACATTGAACTCTACTTCCTCTCTAACAATTTCCTTAGTAATTGCAGGAGAGCAAGGCCAACCATTAAATATGTATCATTCAATACATTAATATTCACGACTCCCAATTGGACTCTTATCCATTTTAAATGAACAAGTGTGTAGTAGAATTACAGCAGTACTGGGTGCGACCTCGAGCACAGTAATTGGTTCCGACATGAACAGCTTCTACAGCCAGCACACTTCGCATTCTTCAGGCCGAGACATATTTAGTTTCTAATCAGTTATACATTTGTAACTGTTAATAAATTATTTATTACCGTTTATTGGGTAACATTAATTATTATTTTTTTAGCTGTTAATGGTTGCTATCGGTTATTACATTATTTGAATAGATTTTAGTTTTTATCGGTTTTAAGTTATTTATAATCGGAATTTAGTACAGAAAAGTTTCAACTCAGCGGTGTTGCATAACAAGAAGGTAATGAAGGTAATTTCTGATTATTGGGCCCTAAGGTGATATGATCGAAACTCATAGCCGAAGTCTCGATTGGGTGGTTAAGTATATTTGATCTTCTTTTATTATAGAAATAAATACCAATGTCCAATAAATTTTATAATAATTATTATAGATTATTTCGCTAGATGTTTCAGCGAAAAGGTTAAATAATTTTAAGGAAGGATCATTTCACGTCACTTTTATTTCTTCATGAATTTATCCGTTCATATTTTATGCTTTTATTATGAATCATGATAATTATTATGAATTATGTACTTAAGTCTGACGTCATCAGGTTGACAGAATACTGCAGAATGTACTCATGTGAACTAGATTTTCAATTTAATTATTATTTGTTTTATTTTATTTATTGTCTTTATTTCCAATTTAATCACATTATATATAAATGTAATGCATATGTGCATTAAAACACTAGAGGAAGCTATAGTTGTAGACCATATTTCTAGTTAGATTTTTACTCTTTAATGATCGTTTTTTGTAAATTTTTTATTAATGTACGTCTTACCCAAAATCGTTTGGCATCAAAAATTCTACAAATGAACTAACTAGTTTCCTATTTTCATGATTATACGCATTAAGCGGACCATAAGCAAACAATTGCTTCAAATACCATAGGCTGACAAATACATGTTTTCAGGGTGCCATAACATTACTGAAACACCTAAGAACGAACTCTGATAAGATGATATTGCCATACTCACAACATAAAGTTCCATTATTCGAGTGACCTCAGCATTAATGTATTCCATATCGCATGTAGGCGGCCCTTACCAAAGAATTTTTGTCCCTAAGCTCGTGAAACTGTCAGGAAAAAATAACTTTCGGATGATATCATCCAGGATCACAGTGCGGCAATTTATCATCATCGAGAACGCGAAAAACACGTCCACCTCGTACAATTTCCAAATTCCAACGATAACACCAAAATTTTTTAATTAAATTTTCTCAAGATTTCCAGCATGCGAGTTTAAATGAAATTTTAGCCGAAAAATTGCGGGGATGTTGATAGGAGAGTATCTTGGGTAATGGCCAATTGAAGGTCTTATTACTAATGCACTTTTGCAGTTTATAGAAGCTTTTTGTGCGTAAAATTGGCGTTAGTAGGCGTTCAGTGCGTAATTTTTTTTTGCTGAACACAGGGATAAAATTTTGATTATTTTCATATTATCTTTTATAAAAATTATAAATACGGCTGAAAAGTTCATATTTAAATTATAATTTTTTTTTATTAGGAACATGACAATGAAATAATAAATGTTCTCTATTCTGTTAACACTTCATAGCCGCAACGATGCCTGGCATGCGCTTCGTGATCTGTTTTTCCTTATTACATAATTTATTTATAATTGTTTCGCTTAATAATATTGCTAAGCTAAATTATAAGATTTATTTCTTAACTGACTTATGTTGATAAGTTTCTTTTTAGAGAACTTCATAATTAAATTAATCAAAAAATTAACTGATAGAAATTATGATATACTCCCGCAAAGAAACCTTCAACAGCTAACACTTCAGAGAACAATAGGTAATTACCTCGCCACTATAACCTCTTCGAAAATCATCAAGCATAATTGATTTCTGATTTTTCCGCCTGAAGTATTGAATAAGAAAGAAAATCAAGAAAAATTATTTTCTTAATTCCACTCAAAGTGATCAGCATTATTTTTGAAAACTTTTTCATGTTTTTATAACATTTTACTTTCAAAACTTCTTTTAAACACTTTTTCAAGTTATTTACTTGTTAGTTATTTATTTTTTTTATTTGTTAGTTATTTGTTAGTTATTTTTTTCTGAAACTCGATTTCTTTACAGCACTTTCGCCCTATTTGATCGTTGCTCTGCCACTGCAGCAGCGCAAACGCGATTAAATGCCAGCTACAATTGCAGGAAAAACGTACGATCCTCCAGAAAAAGAAAGTAGCACCATGGACGGATATGTAAAACCAGCCTCCAAACATAGCCATGGAGTTTCATAAGAGGAACATCTTTTTCAATTCACTAATGCAGACGAGGTGCTGCGAGGCGTTATTATGTTTATAACACTGGCGCTCCAAGTCGACATTGAGTTGGACGCTGAAGTATATCGCGGTACCTCCAAAGGGCTCCAGATTATAAATAAAATATTAACGCGCATTTAAGCCAAGTGTTTATAAAAGCAGGTCTTCATTATTTGACATCGTGAAACCTTTTTGGGTGAAAAAAATCAGTAAAAGTTCTCCAGATATTTACCTTAAACTCCTCTTCTTGAGTTTAAATTTGCTCAATTACCAAATTTCATTCATGTTAAAAACTCAAAAATATTCACTTATTTATCAAATTGTTGAATAATTTAAGGAGAATTGAGTATTCCATTAAAAATTTCAGTAAATATCAGACTATAACATGTACATTTACTTACCAAATATTCATAATAACAATTGATTCAATTTTTTCTAATTGAAGACCACGCAACTCAAATAATTGACAATAATTGCAAGCATGTTCAATTAGTTTTGCACCAGAAAGTAGTGATTTACATTGCCCTGGATTTAACGTCAGAAGTCCTCCGGGAAGTTCACCGAACCCACGTTGGTTTGAGCAGCTAAACTGCGTTCGTTTGAAGCCACACGTTCTAAGCACAAGCGACTGCGTCTTAAGTTACAAATGAAGGAAATCATGAAATTCAACTCAAGTTGAAATGCATAGCCTCGTTGGCCCGCCTTCCTAATTTTTCGTTCATACCGACGGTTCCTTAAGATTTAACGCTCCAATATGGCGCTCAGAGTTCAGACCAAACGCCTGTCTGGGAATAACATCACTAGGCCAGCAAAGAATAATATTGCTAAGCTGCCAGTAAAGTCGGACATTTAAGGCGAGGTATGCTGGTCTTCCTTGCGTGTTGCGAGGAATTAATGGCTGCACGAACAGAGCACCATTGCTCCCTAAATCCCAGTCCATAATAACAGGGAGCTTCAGCCACAACGCCGGTTTTGCACGTCGGCTTGTGTCCATGTTTGCCCGAATAAACTGCAAATTTTTAGCTCTGGTTTGCTAAATTCAAAGGTAAGGCCGAAGCTTTGAATGTTTGAATTTTACATTGAATGTTTGAATAGTACAGCATTCAATGAGCAGAGGTTGCCGCCCTACTAATGATTTATATTTAAATGGCACGGCTACTCAATTCGTGGTTTGTTTTCAAAGCAAAGAACATTTAGCAAAGCAGATCCAAACAGCGCTTTGAAGTTTCATTCCTGGACAAATTCCCTATGCTGAAATCACAAATCTTTAGAGGTTTCGTATTGAAAATTAGGTAATGTGGATGAGGCAGAAAAGAACAATTACTTAAATGAAGCTCGTTTCCAAAAATTAGGTTTCTATCCCATAGAGTGAGCCTTTTTTTAGAATTTAGATGGTTTATTTATACAAGATGGAGATAAATAATGTCTGAAAGTTAACAGTTAGAAAGAAGCCTAGGTCAATACAGTCTGCTACTTAGCTATAATGATCAAAGAGTCGTTTTTAAGTATGGGAGTAAATGTATAGTGTGTATTGTAGTGTATTCTCCACGTTTACTATTTCAAATCACTCTAGATTTTATTACGCAATTCTCATCACCATGAGTCAGTATTGTATTAAAGAACAGTCAAAACTCCTTAATTTTATTTCCAAAAATTTAGAAGCGGAAATGGCTAAGTTAAACGATGAGTACTGAAACAAATCGCCTTATAATTTCCATATTGATGTAGGTGACCTCAATAACTTTCACATTTATTTCCATATTGATATATCTGAGCTCAATAACTATATATTTATTTCCATATTGATATAGGTGAGCTCAATAACTTACACGTTTATACCTCATATTGATGTAGGTGAGCTCAATAACTACACATTTATACGAATTGCAACAAGTTTTGAACTTCCTTCGATTCAGCACGCAATGATTTTTATCGATGGCCTTGTGTTGGTGAAATTGATACTTGGTCTTGCTTTGATGTCAGGATGGCAATAAAAACGTCAGTCGGCGTTCAGTGCCTTCTTTTTATCAGCATGTGAGCTGGATGGCATCATGTGAGCAGAAGGATAGCGGCATGTGAGCAGGAGGATGGCAGCATGTGAGCAGAAGGATGGCAGCATGTGAGCAGAAGGATGGCAGCATGTGATCAGAAGGATGGCAGCATGTGAGCAGAAGGATGGCAGCATGTGAGAAGAAGGATGGCAGCATGTGAGCAGAAGGATGGCAGCATGTGAGAAGAAGGATGGCAGCATGTGAGCAGGAGGATGGCAGCATGTGAGAAGAAGGATGGCAGCATGTGAGCAGGAGGATGGCAGCATGTGAGAAGAAGGATGGCAGCATGTGAGCAGAAGGATGGCAGCATGTGAGCAGAAGGATGGCAGCATGTGAGCAGATGGATGGCAGCATGTGAGCAGATGGATGGCAGCATGTGAGAAGAAGGATGGCAGCATGTGAGCAGAAGGATGATAGCATGTGAGCAGGAGGATTTAGCCCATCAATCTCAAATTGTATTCCTTGATTGCTAATTTTTTCTTTCAATTTAAGGATTCCATTGAATCAATTAGAACAAAGTCACATCACGGGCAGAAATGTTAGTTCTCAAAATATGATTCCAACTGATTGCCTATTTAGATATTACAGCAGTGTGAGCGCCGGCGACGAGCCATACAGCGTCGGCGACACTTGTCATTTTTTACTGTAATTTTAATAAAAATAGCCCTATACTAAATAGGGCTAACAGCGTTAGCCCTATTTATTGTGTAAAGATAACCGGGCTCAAGGTTATATGAACAAATCCGAAAATGAAAACATCGAAAACTGTTTCATTTTACCTTTGTAAATGAACTAATTTGGCGATCATTCCTTGCACGTTATGTACTATAATTAAAATTTAAGCATTGTTGAATTAGATAAAAAGACAAAATGCTGTTTTTTGAAATTACGAGCGATTTATGATTTAGTTGGTTGAATGCATCTATCTATAGATGCAATGTGCATGCAATATATAGTACAATGCAATATATAGTACAATAATTTATGTATATATTTTTAGATTGCAAAATCTATCTTCCTTCAAAAACTCAAAAAAAAAAGACATTTTTTAGAAGACAAATACAGTCATACACGTGAAAATTTACATACATACATGGGCAGCATACATGTAAAAAATTTACATGTTGCCCGGTGGCTCTAGCGGTGGCATTCGAGTCAGACTTTCGACCTGTCCAAATACGACCTCAGCTACGACAAAAACTGTCATTTTTCGTTGCAGCAAAAATCCATGACACGCTATCCAAAAAGATCATCAAATTGTCCATTCTCTATTTATTGACTTATGGATTTATCAATATTTTTTGTAGCAAAATTTCGAGTTCGCAGCAATTTTTGCAAATGATTTGATATCAGCCCCTGACGAGCTCCAGCATACCTTCTGTAGGTGGAGCTCTGTTCTTAGCCGTTATTTTGCGCTAATTATTAATATAGTTGATCTTTTGTTAAGTTTGATGTTATAAATTTATTGGGTCTTGGCATTGTGTCAGTGTTTCACCAGTTCTCTTTTTTATAAAATAAACAGGCGATAACGATAAGTGAAGTGGATTCAAAATTCTTCAAGATATTACAGAAATGCTTGAATAAGTACTACTGTTCAGGATTACATCTTTTGTATTCTAAAAATTGATACAGAATAATTAAATATCTTGACAATATTTTTTCATTATACATTTTATAAACGATATAATATATCATTATTCATTATATCCATTATATAGTATCATTATTATCATTATCCAATTACACAGCATATCAACTAAATATGATGTAGAACGTGTAAAATCTATTGTAGAATACAGTTTCTGGAACCTTCTCATGGCATAATCTCAACTAGCATTGTTGAATGGAAGTAATGAGCCGTATTGTTGTTTCTATTTATATTAAAAATATTAATTGTTGATACGGAACCCTACATAATGCTTGGTCTATCCTAGTTAATAGAGACGGTAAATGATAAAAAATTGATATATGATATGAAAATTGTCTTATATGATGTGATATGATATGATATGATATGATATGATATGATATGATATGATATGATATGATATGATATGATATGATATGATATGATATGATAGGAGCGTATAAATGAGCAAAATTCATTCAATCAATTTTAATTTACTTAATTTAAATGAAAAATGGCAACTGTTTAATTTTTTCAACGGTGTTATTCTATTTAGACCTCTAATTAAATTTTCAATAGAAATAAGTAGAACTAATGAACGAAAAAATGATTTCTATAATCATATGTATAGATTGTAATCATTTTTGATGCACATCACTCGCGAAGTGGGTAAAAATTATGCTAATTGAGTCATAAAAATAGGAGCTACTGTATATTGTTCCTATTTCTAAAAATAGGGTAACAAATTCTGCTCACAATCACATATGCCGCATTTGAATAACAAAAACACACAACATCATATAAATTTATTATTTAATGGATTCATTACACCGTAATGTAATTTGAAACGCAGAAAATTTAGACTTTAGAAGTTTGAAAATATAAACGTATATTATTGCAAATGAATTTATAACATTACAAATTTAACGGAGATCCTTTTTAGCCATCAATAAATTTAAGCCTAATTTTTGCAGGTCTCAAATTCATACGTTGCATTATTCACTAACGGAACAAATTAATAATTCTCCTGAAATTATTATCTGCATTTCGCTGGATGACGCGAGGCAATGAAATTACAATTGAATATAACTAGTTATCCAGATCCCTAACAAAATTTAGAGTCGCCCCAGCTTCTGATTTGGGGTACCAGAAGCTGGGGCGACTCTAAATTTTGATAGGGATGTCTGCAAATAAACTTGTAAATATTTACAGCAGCTTTGACGTGCCTTAAATTATCCAGCCTGTGATCACAGTTGATCCGGAAGTCACCGATGCATTGCACAATTTGAAACGATATCAATGGTATTTTTTTGTGATGACCAGGGGATCTTCAGCCTGAGAAATAATAGGGGTGGAAATTGGTGATAGGAAATAATTATTTACGCAAATTTTTCGAGAAATGCTCAATGAAAAATTGCTTAGAAATCTTATTGCGATTGGATGGGAAAAATATTAATAATAATGCTAATAATCGCAAAATAATTTTGATAATAATTTCTAAAATTATTATGATCATAACAATAATGATAAGATTATTTAGAATGATAACATATATAAAAAATAATTGAGCTTTGATAATATTACTGCAATATCGTTCCTATAGCTCATTTATGCCATTTCTGCTGATGTCGCTCATTTAAGTCTACTAGCAATTCTAATAACATGCAGATAGTAATGAGGGAAATTTAACCTGCAAATAAAAATGGCTGACTCACTTAAGACGTACGACACCTACGTAACTTAACTAAAGCATTACAAGTGGCGCTAGAATTGAACGTTGTTCTGTTACAGAAGGGGAAGCAAGTCCCCTTTCCTGCTCCGATCCTCTAGATTAACTTTAATACGGTCGTTTTTCTCCATTCCTTGTGGGGTAACTTCAACATTTTCTTACCAAACCTCCAATTTGTGCGTCCGCTGAAGGAGTTCTTTGAACTGACGGTTGGTCTTTCCTTAGCAATTGTTTGCTGAATTCGTTTCTATTCATACCCTGTGGTGGTGAGTTTGCATCATAAATGTTCAATCTGTACGGTTATATTTTTCTATATTGTATATGCGTTGAAGTAAATACTGTACACAAGGCTATTTTATCGGGGAAAATGTGGCATTGAAAAGCGACTTGTGTACAGTATTCAACTCAGACTTGGTGGTCAATAGAAAAAAATACAGAAAAAATAATAGCTCGGAAGAAATGAGAGTAAAAAATTTGGCTGTGTGCGCGAATAAATAAAATAAAGTAAATCGGGGAAATAGAAAATTGGGAAGCAAAATCAGACTGAAACGTAGCTTTATTCAACACCTCTTTACTCAATGTGGCCCGGTTAAAATATGCATTAAACACAATATTCTTCTCGGCTCTAATGTCAGGTGCTTTGAAATTATTAATTAAAACTCCATAAGATCAATGTCCATCAATTGAAACGAATCTCAATTAGTAATTATGATTTTCATATTGTCATATTGTGTGTCATATGAATGTTTGCATCTAACATAAATGAAATTGTAACATGAAAATCTCAAATAAAAGCCGGAGCTCAGGTTTGGCCCGATAATTGGAATCACTGACCCCGGTGCTCGAAATGGACAGGATTCAAAATTTTATTATCGTTCAGGAAATATTCCCAATTTATGAATCAGCTAAAAATTCCTTATTTTTATTGCGATCACCTGCGCACATGCAAGGCTTAACTAATTATTTTAGAGCAATTAGCGCTTCTACGCTTGTAGCTGTAATTTTGCTATGAATATAACAAGCAGATGTGAGCTGAGGGCTGTGTCGCAGCTGTGTAGCCTGCACAATGAAAGCTCTCGTGAGAGATCAGGTATAATTTTCTTTGTATAACAACGATGAAAAATTATTTTCATCAATTTAAATTGAACTGTAAAAGTACCAACACTCCCAAGATATGAAATCAGTGGAATAAAGAAATCCGTCCATTTTTAACGGTACTTCTCGAGAGACAAACTCAGATGATATTATTATGTTAGGCATTGTTCCTTTATCGGCGTTGTTATTCCAGCATTTAAAAGTCATTAAATTTGAACACATGAACTGGAATTGCCAACACAGGAACAATTTAAAGTCAGTCAATTGACATACACTTCATCGCAGTTCGTAACAACATTCAGCAGCCATGATAGGCAAGTTTTATAACGTTGATGATGAGCTACACAACACAAGAGGGAATGTCCGTGCAATCATCACATGCAGTTCAGGAATTTTTCGGGTCATTAACCGTTGTTTTTAAAGCATTACTTTGAGCATAATGTTATGTTGTATTCTCAACTCTAAAACCTAAAATCCAGAATAGCGTTCATTTAAGAAATACACAACAGGAATGAATTCTTCGACATTAAACTAAAGAGTCACTGATGATCATGAGAAGGTTTTATTCTGAAACGGGCAAATTTCGAAGACGAGATGTTTAAAATTCGCCTACGAGAAAAAAATATTGTAATTAGTTTTCATAATGCATTTCAAGATGTTAGTGACATTTTCGATAACAGTAAATTTAAATATAATATTTGCGCAAGTAGTAATTATCTAAAAGTCATATTCTTACTTTTTTTTACAAATTTAGGCTCCATGCTTTTGACTACTTCGCGGAATTACGAAGGACAAATAATAACTTATTTTATGAGTGAAGTTACCGGTGCTACCTGCCACCTTGCGCACTCATAAAATTCACTGGATCAGAATCGCATCGTTCGAGCAAGTGTTTAAATTAAATGGAGTCGCATTGTCCAAATAGTGACGCACATTCTTATCCACAGAATTTTTCAAATAGTAATGCAATCTCTTACCCACAACACAACTGGGAACAGATGTAACGCTGATACGTCCTCTTGTAGGGTCATGTATAATAGACATAATAATAAAATACCTACACAATTATAAAAAGTGTATCGCTATTTAGAAGTAGACTCATTCATTTCAGTGAGTGTGTATGTTGCGGACTATTTAGTGCTTTACAGCGCAACTCTTGTCTATGGCAGGATTAATTGAATACGCGTGCATCCAGGGTTCATTTTTGCTTTATATTCCCAGAAGTCAAGGTTTCTGAAAAAACCTGTACAAATACAAAATTTGTTCAGAGAAAAGGTTATTAAATTTATATACAATATTCAAAAATATTCAGGCAATTACAAAGGCTGTCAATAAACAGCAAATAAATATTCGAACATTAAAACTAGGCTCACCAAAATACGTTCTGATCTTAGTTAGGTCTTTACTCCGCAGCTGACAGATGACGAATGAACGAAAAGGTTTCGCAAGACCACAGAATTAAGCTAGTATCCTAAGACAAATGTTGCGTTCACAACAGTCTATGTGTCGGCCTTATCCTCTAGGGCTGGGAGTAGCAGACCTAAAGCTAGACGTCCTGCATGACTAAAGATGCTGAATAAATTAGCATGCACCTTTCGTCCCCCTCGAGGATGCAGTGTAGCGGGAAAATTGATTTATGTTCAAGTTTTCATGGTATCAGCCAGCAAGGCCTATTATAAGTGGATAATATAAGACTTCTCAATGAATATTTCAAGACCAAAATTCAAAGATTTAAATTAAATATTGTAGTTAAGAATTAAAGAAAACCACAAGACATGATTAAATTAACATGAGTAACCGTACGTACTTTAATAATCCAAATAGCAAATTTAATGAAGTTTGACGCGATCATGATAAGGTTAAAATCGGGCTAACGATTAATGCTCAGCAATACTTCCCAAGACTGACTTAAACGTTCATTTTAATCGTTAATTTTGAATCGTTTGGAGAAGTATAGCGGCTTGACAACTGAAAAGTATCTCAGACGAATATCTAGCCCGCTAGCTACAGCTGGAAAAACTAAAAGTAGCTGTTTTTAATGATAAACTAATTTGTAGGAATCGTACGTCGTGCAATTCCGTGTTTTGAATGACTCACAACATTGTTTCATCACTTTCTCTTGTGCATGAATTGGATGGCGCATTTCGCCGTAATTCACGTAAACTGGTAACACGCTTCATTTATCAGCATAAATCAGGCAGATCGTAATCAGCGAGCTATCGCCCTGAGCTGCGCGCCGGCTACTGACAGTAAGCGTTTCATAAACGGAATTTTATTTCGCGGAATTAAGTGCAATTATGTTTTATTGATTAGACATGAGCTTCAATTATGCTTAAATATCATTAGCATATTCAGCCAAGGTGTATATAGTTCAGGCTTGTCTCGTGATAACTTTGAAATCGACGTTGTTTCCAAAGAAATTAGTAGAATGTCATGTCGAGAATTTTAAACAAATTGCATTTCTTATTTAATCCTTTTCAATGGCTCTGTGATCATGTTTTGCTTCAAAATCTCTCGATGTAAAAAATACAACGCACGAGGAAAAGCCTTCCATGCCACAGACCAATGAATTAGAATGACATGCTACCTGCGTGCTAGCAAACGTGAGCATCGTTAAGAACCAAAACGTTGGTTCTCGATGGTAGATTATATTTCTTGATGGTAGCTGAGGCCCAGCACCAGTTTTCAGTTCCTCATTGGACACAAACGCAGCAAATTGTTTAAAAATCCAGATTATATTCTCTTTTCAATGCTTAAATTTGTCCTTTTTAAATAAAGATAAGGGCAAACCTAGTCTTAAAAAAATAACTCTATCCTGTTGTTAATAAATTATGAATTAGTCTCAACAATCGCGAAAAAATGATTAATTATTCACATCTACCATTAAATCGCAAAACTTTTTATTTTAATCATACTGATTATAACTTACATCAAGTACACTCCACGTTAGTGATTACATGCCATTTAATTTGAATCCAAGCTCAGTGGATTCGATGTAATGAGCACATAAATCCACATCACGCCCGTGTGATGAACTCGGCCGTGCGTGTGTCAGGCTCTGCGTTGACATCCAACTGCTCTTTGGCACGCCATGTGCTAGCCAGCGTTTCTTTATTTCCGTTGCTAAGGAAGTCGTTGCACAAGAAAGTCGTGACTGAGTCGAGTCCAGACTGAAAACTGTTAATGACTTGAGTCGTTGTACAAGGGAGTTGTTATGACGGCAAGTCATAACGCTATACAGTCTTTAAAAAGGCGGGTCGTTACTGGGAGATCGTTACATTGTACAGTCGTTACTGAAGTCAGTCGTTACTTTGGGAACTCGTGACCGAGGTAACTCGTTACGCTGGAGAATCTTTACTGGAGTAAGTCGCTACTGAGACGAGTTGTTACAGGAAAAAATTGCCAATTCGCTGATTTAGTACTTCTTATCAATTCCATTCACAGTATTCACATTAAATGGCGTACGACAATTTTAATGTATATAATTATATTTTGATATATATTTTAATGCATGTAGTTACATAGATGGATAACTGGGTTCGAAGGTTGCTAACTACATGCGATTGTTCTCGTCCTTTTAATTACTGTTTACGATACACAATTTTATTTTATTTAAAAAATTCGTCCACTATCACTCAATAGGTTCAACAAAAATTCTAAAATTTTAATGCCACCAATTCATACAAATTTTACGGTAATTTCATGAAACGGTCGAACGAAATTAATTTTAATTCACACCGTTAATTTATTTTCTGTTACTTTTAGTTTATTGTTTAATTCTTGACTTGAACAACCCTCATATATGAGCATGAGCTCACTTAGAAAATTGTATAATGTACATTATATGACAGTATTTAATGTATTTTATACGACACGATGTAGGTAACATACAACATTCATTTGAATGGTTTATTAGTTATAATGTCGTGGTTTTTAGATCAAAAAGTTATTTACTAACGTTCAGTGTAAGCCACGAGCGTCTGGCGATCTCACGCACTTCGTGCGAACAAAGCTCGTAGAGTGAAGAGACTTATTCGTAGACTCATTTAATGAACAGAACATCTTTTTCTCATAAAAGGTCCAGCTCGCATTGAAGCCAGATTGGGAGTCACCGAAATACATTTTTGCTCAAGAAATAGAAGACAACTATTCACTGTGGATCCGAACAACATTCTCGCATTCGGAGCAGCCATCATCAACTTTTCAACCTTTATCGCTTCAATATAATGGAAATGTTTCTCCTGTTTTTACTTACACTCATAATACAACGCTCGGCCACCATTTTTGATTGAGTTACTTGAATCATCTTAATCATTATAATCGGCCTATAAATGCTATGTTAAAGCATGGTATAGTATGACATGGTAGGCTGCGTACCGAGTTGTAGTATTGTACTGTATTTGTACTGTACCAGCAGTACAAATACTGCATTGTACTGTACCAAGAAGCATTGAAGCAAGCAGCCATACTCACGCGAGCCTTAAAAGGTTCTTTTGATAAAAACTAACAGTGCCATAATATATTTTATATACTGAGCCCTAATGCATTTGGTATATTAGGAATTTTATTTATTAGGCTAAACAAAAGGTGAGATAATTTATAAGTTGTTTGCAAGCCGGCAGTCCCAATACCAGCATTCTCCTAAACGCCGCCTTGGTTCTTGGTTATGTTAATTTGCTAATTTTTAAACATTCCCGATTTTCTTTTATCGGGAGGGCTAGTCAATAATTGCAATCCCAGAGTCAAAAATCTGTTTTAAATCGCACACTGGAGAATTGTGCTTTATTATTATTTATTATATTATAATTATTATATAATAAAAAAAAATTATTAAATCTCATACTGGAGAATTGTGCCGCTTATCTCCTTGAAACAGAACTTAATTTATCCGTAGACATTATTGTTCATGCAGAATTTGCCCAAGAAAACCCTTTTATTTGTAACGACTATTTTCTCATTTGAAAAGGTATTCATCGCGTCTATTTTCACTCCTCCACAAGTATCAGTTTCACGCAACCTGAGCACGACATCGATTATGAGGAACAGGAGATAGTGAGAAATAATCACTTCAGGGAAACACGCGATTGTGATAAGGAGAGTTCAGATGAAGGGTTTTATGGAAGAAACACGCGATTGTGATAAGGAGAGTTCAGATGAAGGGTTTTATGGAAGAAACACGCGATTGTGATAAGGAGAGTTCAGATGAAGGGTTTTATTTAGGAAATACGTGGTTATTATAAGAGGATTTTAAATGAAGGTTTTATTTAAGAAACATGCAATTATGATAAGAGCAGTCCAAATGAAGGATTTTATGGAATAAGCCAAAGGAAAGGAGAGACACTGCGCAAATTTAAATTCTAATTCATTTATCCGAAAGTATAATAATTATTTTCTCTTTCACGTGCGAGGTCAGTTAAGGTGATTTATTTTTTACAGTTCGGGGGAAAAATTCACGCATAGTCAGTCAAATGTCTGAATAGATTCATTCACGTTTCTAGTAATTTTCAGTCAGTATGCCAGTAAAATTTAAAATTTTCAGTAAGAATGCGAGTAAATATTAAAATTTTCAACCAGATTGACAGTAAAAAATATCGGTCATGATGCCAGTAAATATTAAAAATTTCGGTCAGAATGTGAGTAAATATTAAAATTTTTAGTCAGAATTCAAGAAAATATTAAAAATTCTTAAAATCTTGGCTCATCAATTCACTCTACCCCTCCACGCACTACTTCACTAGGCAAATAGGAATTCAGTTCGCACTAGGAATCAGTTCAGTTCGCACTAGGAATCTTAGGAACTGAAGAGACTCCTACAGCACCACGCGATTAGAGAGGGAAACATTATTGTTTACATGATCGGTAAAGCCCATTCGCTGAAAATTTAAGCGACAGTAATAAACTTTAAAAATGTTAAAATTATATATGAGTATTTAAAAACTTACACGCTCATGTAAACTTAGTTTTCATAACGACAGTATGTTCATTTGGAACAATTTTCACAGTAAAAGTATGAGGCAGGTAAGGAGTGCTAATACTTTATGGGGCAAATATGCTTCAACATTTTAGCCTTGAAACTTATGATCACTTTAATGAATGTGAATTTAAAAAAAATAATAACCGTCTTTCAGAAGCGTCAGGTAAACCTAAATTGCATGATTTATCCTCAGGAATTTAACATTAAAATCTAATTATATGTTAGGACTGTTCAGGAATTCTACAGTTCATTATAAGCACCACGACTTGAGTGCACAGCTTAAAAGGTAATCCATCGCCCGCTGATTTCAGGTTACACGGATTAGCAATCCAGATCCTCCTTGATTCCAGGTAGCTGCACCCCAAATCCCACAAACTGCTTCACCGAGCACCGGTCTGCGTCGTGATTGATGTGGATGAAAGAGAGCCGTTACAATGGGGAATTCGTCAAAGTTAGTCTGTTTCTTAATTGATTGCTTTGTGCTCGATGCCACGAAGTCGTTTTTTCAACGTCAGCGCCAGAGTGACTGCATTGACATGTGGCGCTCTCCTTCTGGTCCGACTAATTGGTTCCAGTCCCCACGTGCATATAAATTTAGTTTATAGATACGACTACTTTTGAGTTACGTGAACACGACGAAAATGTTATCTTGTGCTGTTTTAATGCACTAATGAATAATACGGTTTCATTACTATATTTACGTATGATGTTATTAAAATAGAATTTCCTGATCTAAAAAATAGAAGTTTCCCCCAACTACACCAAACGTTTTTTTTTTCAATCAGTAAATATTTCACTGAATCCTCATTTATTTTTCAGAGTGAGACATACGAGTTTTATTTTTCCTCTCATGGCCAGCATCAGAAGTTAGTTTAACTTATACCTATTGCATTTCTTTTTCAAGTCATCAATATTGAATCATCATTTATCTAGAACATTTTGTTTTGCCTCGTTATCAAAAATATGGTAACGCCCAGAGTTCTTACTATTAGTCGCTTCACTTGGTTTAGTGTAATTCTGAATCTGCTTAAATACCCGATTGAAATACCCGATTGAAATCTTCTGGTTAGAATCTCCTATCCACTTTATAGTTTACTGAGAGTATGCCAAGAGTCGGCCGAGCGTACCGAGTATACTCATACCGAAACCGTGTACCTATACTTCAAGTCCAGCCGATGCGAGCATAGTGCAGCTGATTTACGTGTTTCCCGGCTCTTAGGCATTATTACTTGTAGATTTGTGCCCGTATCGAAATTTTGCTTGTTGCATAATACATAAGTTTCATAGCATATCCACGTATGCATGTACTTTGCTGCACAGCAGTAACATACATATAATCATCGAAATAATACACTCACTTTTTTTACTGTAGTGGCTTTACCTAATTATCCGACATGTTTGCTGCAGCTTCACTATAATGGCATCAATTCAGTATTTACATAAAACTTTCAAGTTTACAGCAGCTTCAATATAGTGGTAGCATCACTTCGTTATTTACATAACATCTTGTTCTTGTGATCTTCTCAGCAGCGGCATCACATGAATGTTTACTTGGCATTTTTTGGGTTTCGCTGGAAGCGCATCGTTTACCGCCCATACGAGTCTGCATTAAGTATTGCAAACAAGCCAACACTGCGGTGTATCAACAATTCAAATATTGGATCAGGTTTCAATTTGCATGGCAGTGAAATACTCGTCACTCGAGCGCAAAAAAAAATATTCTGCTCCTCTTTTTTTTAATCGCGGTGCCGCTGCCGAGAAATTGCAATATGTTTTTTTCCTTGACTATATTTACGATCAAAATTTGGGAGTGTTTAGGTATCGTGAAATCTGATTCATAATATAACAATAAACTGCAGGTTAGTGAAATGTTGAGTCAGACCATAAGTAATTGAATTTAATGATTGAGAAAATAAGTTTCATCTGCCGATCCTGAAATATCCTAAGAGTGACACTTTTGCTCGAGAATTTTGAAGACACTATTAACTGTGGGATCTTCGAACACTATTCGAAGAAGGCACTATTCACTGTGGGATCTTCGAACACTATTCGAAAAAGACACTATTCACTGAATTGGGATTTATGAACTTATAACTAAGCTCAGACTTCCGTTCAAATCTAAAAAGCACTATGGACATATTTTGTTCTAATACTAAACAAAAATATGCCTGATTTCCAAACTTTAATTTGTCAACTCTACGCCATATGAAATTCGCCTCTGAATACCCACCTTTCATCTGGAAATAATTTCGGCACTGAGTTGTGACAGAAAAAGCTACATTGTGGTGTTTGTATTTCACAGGGTATACAAGAAGTGGCTTCATTGGACAATAAATTGAGGTCGCTGCTATCATATTGCACGCAAACCCCGGCAGGCTGGGGCTAGCTACGCTGTGTGCAGGAGCGACGGTTACGTTACGTCGAAAAAATTCAACGTTCACACAGATTTAGGTAAAAATTATTAAAATGGGGATGAGCTAAAATTTTTTTGGTCGTGATTTACATCATTCAATCAAACTCATGCAAAAATTGAGTTATAGTGTTAAATGATACAAACATGTTTAATTATATTACGTGAAATGGCAGTGTTAGAGCATGCAAGGAAAAATTGATACAAATGGTATTCTACGTATATTCTCCAAGCTACACGCTAATGCATAAATCCGGATTTGTACTCATACCAGAAGAATTAATCCTCTGTTAAATGAAATGGATTTACAATGCTAGAAAGCTTGCATATTTCATGACTGGTAATCGGCTATTGGAAACATATTAGCTTCGATATAACTTACGAATTCCCAAACATTTCCCTTCGGCATTATGTTGAAGAAATTACCCAGGAGCAGAAGAATAGTCAATAGTAAAATAGAATAACTGGTGTTAAGAAAGAACGATAAAGTTAGACACCACAAGTTTGATGCGTTGATCGATGTTCTCTAGCACCGGTCAGCACGTAAGGTCTCTTATAAAAAATAAACTCACGTCGTCGTTATTCAAGTTAGAGGCAAACTTTGACCATTTTTTGTAGCCAATTCAGCGGTAGTTTGTGTGTGCTTTATTTTTTGGCGGCAGAGTCGAGAGTCAATTTAGGTGTTGCTTAACCACTATTTTAAACTCGTAGTCAAAAAAAGTTACAGTTGCTAAGGGCCTTGTTGTATAAAAGTATCGAAAATTTTACTAGCACAAACCTTTCAGTTGAAAGATCACTTGCTCGCAAGCTTTCTATCTATCAGTAAAATCAACGTATCATTCAACTATCCGTAAAAATTCGGTGATGACTTTATTATTATTAGAAGCAATAAATACTTCATTTAAAATTCGTCAAAATGTGAAAGTGACATTTTTGATATCCTTTGCATCAAGAATTTCGTCCTCTCCGTATGTCTAAACTCTGCCATGTTGGGCCGATAAATATTCCTCGATACACTTCCTTGCTTCTGTTCCTCGCATTTGCAGGCACGGAATACGGATGAGACGAGACGGCTCGTCAAATGGGGATCACGTATTGCTGAGTAGCCCTTGCCGCCGTAATGGTCGTGGTTAGCAGCGGTTCATCACACAACCTGCCGTTCTTGTGTCCCCCCGAGGGACAGCCCAAGGAGGAGGGACAGCTGCAGCCAACGAGTAAGCAAGCGTGACGGTGACCAAAAGGATAAATGGAGGGAAGGCTACCGGAACCCAAGGAGTTGCAGCCAACGAATAGGCATGGATGAGGGTGACTAGAAGGATAAACGGAGGGGAGGCTACCGGAACCCAAGTAGTGACAGCCAACGAATAGGCATGGATGAGGGTGACCAGAAGAATAAACGGAGGGGAGGCTACCGGAACCCAAGGAGTTGCAGCCAACGAGTAGGCATGGATGAGGGTGACTAAATTTCAATCAAGAGCCAATTCTTCTCAACCCCTTCCTAAGGTAAAGTTATTATTTTGTATCTCAAAAAAAATAAAAAAAACTCATTCAATGATAGAAAATTGTTATAATCGTTATATAAGCAATATCATGGAGCAATATTGTGGTGTGTTGCAAATTCTTGCAATGGTGCAAAATTCTGAATATACCGAGAAGTAGTCATAGCATTTGCAGAGAAGCTTTTGATATTTTTCATACAAAAGAGCTATGGAACGAGAGGAACTGGGATTCAGTTAGATGTGATTGGAGGCATTAATTAGGAAGAGTTAAAAAAACATCGATGTAAATGGAAAAATTAAATGAAAGATGAAGGTTTTCAAAACATTTCCAAGGCTCCTGAGAGGCAATTCATGCAATTGTGGATCAAATGGAGTATTTCATTCTGAATGCATCAGTCACCTAATGGCCGTAGGATTAAATCAATTATCAGGAAAAATAACCGTAATGTAGGACTGTAACATAATATAGGACTCAAAAACTAACATGATCCTTAATCTTACAAAACAGATGTTATGGATTTAAATCATGAATGAGATAGTGTGAGCATTGTTAAGTGAAAAAATTTTGCTAGCTCGAAAAAAATTTCATTTTTTTCTGTAAGGAGTTTTAATTATCAAGTTTGTCTACTTGATCATTCTAGTGAGGAATAAGCTCACTCTAATGCATCGTTTGATATAAATAATCACTCTCATTGCCCTAACTTGGGTCTTCCATTATTCTACTCACAAGTTACTCGTCAAAGACTCACAGAGCTCAAGTTAATAACTCATTTAAAATGCATACATAGGATATTTCGCCAAAGATTCGATCCCTTGCACAATTTCCCCGGGTATTCTGGGGTCTATCATTTAGCCTTCCATTAAAACATTCCAAGTTATTTGATTGCCGATGTACATCGAAAAATATTACTTCCATGGACAGAATAAAAAAGAATATTAGTTCCATGGACAGCAAATTAACACAAGAGTCGCAGTTATTCATAAGAAGCTATAACTAATCAAATATTCTCAATATCCGCTCAGAAGTATTCTTCAACATAGTTAATAAATATAAAGACGTATGATGACTGAACACTTAATAACAGCATTCAAATTGATGAAAACTTTTTGATGACGCGTAAAGTTTTCGCTTGTTTGGTTTGTCAACAACGTCCAGGCCATGGATCGATCCCGGCAACACTAAGGGCTTTAGTTTTTGTTATTGTCGTCACGCAGCTTAAAAGTAACGAGAATAACGAATAACATGAACGTTTATTTTCAAGACTGTGGTTTATCAAGCACTGGCTTCTTTGTTCAAGGACGAACGTAAACAATTTTATATTTTTTAATTTGCTGCTTAACGAGAATGCCGTAATCTTGGTATCGGTTATTCCAGCTGTAATGGTCATTCCAGCTGTAATTTTCCTATAAATTTTCATATTCCATCCAAAATTATTTTACTGAAGAATTCTATTAATTTTGCTGTAGAAAGCGCACTGCATGAACAAGAAACCTGGAAAAATTACAGGGCAGAAAAAAATATGTAAATGATTCCTCTTTCGTATCATTTTCATGCAGTAAATTGGAGTCTAACATTGTCCCATCATATAGTTTTTCCTGAGAACATTCCACGACTTGTTCATCTATCAAATTTCCTAGGTCATGAACATGCCATAAACATTCATAATAAATGGAATGGTACAATGAAACTCGTTTTTAGCCTATGGTTATTTTGTCATAAATATCCCTGTAGCCTGGCTTTTGAAGTAGGTCGTTTAGTTTCTACTTGTGCCGCAGTAACGAGTTTATTGACTGCCTTGAGCGACGCAAGAACTTTTTCAGAATATAGTAATTCTGTGAGCTACGATGACGCTACCTCATAAGTTAAAAGTTTACACTTCAGACGTTGGCTGTTGAGCTTTGAAAATAGATGTATTAATTATATATTACACTATTGCGACAAAATAAATTTAATTGCAACAACTCATTTATTAAAATACAATATTATATGCGCCAGAATCCAATTCAATGAAATTTACCAAAAAAATTTTATTATAATTTCAAATGCGGCATAATTGATCTTCATCGTATCAATACCGATAAACACGAGGCATATTCGCGACATTAATCATAGTGATAAATAAATTTGTTTAATAATATTAATAAAGCCCACAGGTCGCGAGCAATTAGCTCTCGTACATAAACATCCATTAAATGAGATGACACAAAAAACATCCCATCAAATAGCAAGACACAGAAAACGTCACATTAAATAGCAAGACATCCCATTAAATAAGGCACCTCTATAAATTTATAAAACATAGTTTATTTAAAGTTATTATCATATCCCGGAATGGCAGACATTTTATATAATACATCTCGCCAAAAAAGATGAAACTTATTGTTTCTCGAGCAATTATCAAGTCCTCGTACAGAGCACATCATGCGAAATAAGTCTCGTCCAGAAATAAATGAAGCTTAGTCCATTTCAAGTCTGGGGCAGCCTAGCACGGAAGAGTCGAAAGCAAACATAGAGGCGACGTCTAACTGAACTTGCTGAGGCAACGAAACCAATTCTAAGTTAGACCAAAACTTTGTGTTGATGGTGGCAGTCGAAGAGCAGGCAAGTGTATGGCATAAATTTTTAATGAAAACATGGATCGCTCTTCAGGTCATATGAAACACGTTTACAGTCTCGTCTTTACTCAGCGCAATATCTAACCCTCATTTTAAGCAGTAAATAACAATTAAAATTTATTACATGCAATATTAGATAATTACTTTGATGAACCAAATGATTTCAATTAGGAAGATTGTAGTAATTAACGCAGCCGACATGTCGCAAGTCATCATGAATGTAAAACATGGTCGATCAACTTTTTTCGCTACTTAGTTTTCATATGTAATACGTATATGAAATTGATCGAAATTGTCCTACAAGCTAATAAATAACTATGAGTTTTATACATATACGTTTTTAAATCAGTGTTATTTACATTTGTAAAAAGTCATCTTGCTCGATTTAGAGTGCATAAACTTGTTGATTAGTGGTCGACACTAGAGAGTAAATCACAAAATCAAGGTTTCAGAAATTTTCCTCACAAGCTAAACTGAACTATAAAATAAATAAGTTTGACATTCTAACTAAATTTGAATGCCATCTTGTTTATTTATTATCTAGAAATAAAATGTAAGATCGAACATAAAATTCTAAAAATGTTGCCACGTTCATTAACGGGTTTATAGCTTGGCCTTGACAGAGTTTGTCTGGCTTCTCGCCAAAGCAGCTTAATGTCGTGTTATAATCATGATTTGTTAATATGTTTTTCTATATAAATTACATATTTTTTCATTGTAAAATTCCTTGTTTGATATACTGATATATTCTCTTATATCATTATATCAGTATATGTATATCTATCTTCGACACTGATATATTCTCCGGTGCTTTCCACTGTCTTATCAATTAAGCATTTATGGTTTTATTCAATGATGTAATTGTGATGGAGGTTTGAATTTATCTTAAATCTGTAGCAAGTAGTCATGTTTGTCATGGAACATAATTAAACCTCATAAAGGAAGCATGATTCGATTATCAATGATTCTCGACTTGGATCCTTGACGTATGATGTTCACTTCGATGACAAAATTGACTTGCCCTAAATTCGTCTACTTCAGTTGATGGACGTACATTGTCCTTATCATGATAATTTAATAGATGCGAATCTTCCACAACTTCTGCGTACTCTATTTTTAGGTAGGAGCCTTGAAGGATTAAAAAACTTGGTCTGTTAAAATTTGGATCCTCCGACATGTTTCTATGTTCACGTTCTTAGCATTCGTAGGCAACATCGCTTAATAAATGGCTATGGCCTCTTTCTTGGGCATTTGAACGACGTTGAAGGTTCAGGGCTGAAAATCATGTTTTATGAACATTTTTATGGCGTATGTGAACATTTTCTATCGCTCTATTTATACCATTTTTATTTTATGGGTATGTAGAAATAAATAGTTCAAGAATCTGAATTAGGTCATGCAGTTTTTCACGATAATTTAGCAATAATGGGACACTATATCGATGAATAGCACGCAAATATTATATTATTATTTAGGATTAGATAATAAACTAATCAATAATTGAGTTCAAAATATTAAAGGTGAAAACCAATAAAAATACTCTGTTCATGTTACTTCACTGACAATTTTAAAATGGGATACTCACGTGAATACAGCAATATTCTTCTTTTACTATAGCTAAGAAAACAGTCGTGAACTGATCACTATTAAAAGTTTTTAATTCAAGGCAATAACCCATCGTTTAAAGTCGATGATAGCTCCATTTACCAGGTCTCTAGAAACAGACAACATTCCTCAGATACAAGCTGGAATATTAGTATATGAGCCTCACTAAGAGAAATGAGGGAGACTTTGTCGAAATAGCGTTACACTTTCTGACTTAGTGTGGGTTATCCTGAACCAGTTATGCCCTGCAACAGACCATATAAGTGTTACGTCTGCTCTCTGATCGTGCTCATCCAGTTTAGAACTCAAGATAAGAATGGAGCTGGAAGAATTTAGATGTGTAATTTAATGCAAGTAATGCCACCTGTTGAGTTCAGTCATGGTGGCAAGATTTCCTTAGGAAGCTCCGTGCGTAATGAGGCACCATGATGAAATGATTATGTCATCATTTGCATTACTTATGTCAGGAATTATGCTCAATATGTCAGGAATCGCATTACTTTTTTCCCGCCCATGTGCCATTGCAAAGCTTTCGTAGAAGCTCGCATCGCTTCTATCTTTGAGACTGGACCACACGGACCTGATGGTGCCAGATCATCGGGTTGTGTTCCCGCTAAGGCACTTCCTCATCAACATATTCAGGAGCAATCAGCCTCCGCATGATGAACTGTCTGCCCAGAACCTCTGGTCATTTCTTCGATCTGTCCTACTCGACTGATATCAAGATCAACACAAGATATGTTGCCTTATAAAATTTTCCGACATTTGCGTCAAATCTCCCATGGTTCATTGCGGCATAAGGACGAATTCTAAATTTACTGAGATTCTTTTATTAGTCTGACCCCAACAGAACGAAGCATGGGCCCGTATCAAATTGTCGTATTCTTTTTGATGTGATTGACTCAATAAAAACTATCAAGATGAATAATAGTTGATTAATATCTATTTATTTAAAAACGAAGACTATAAATCAAATTAATAATTTAACATCACCAACTCATTTGATTTAACTGAATACGACCGGGCGAGCCAAGAAATTAGTTGAATATCTCAGAGTAAACATTTCTCAGCATATCGTGTTGAAACATTTGTTGTTAAAATTACGTATTTGATGTTTGTTTAATTTAAATTCTGTTATTTTTAATATCGAAAAACATCGAAAGTGAAAGTTTATTTCATTTCGTGTCACTTTAATTAATGCAATGAAATTACCTTTACCTAGGAATAATGCCTTCACATTTCTTCCTTCTCACAAACGACAAATGAAAAGTAAGTCGTCTTGACCGAACAATAGGTCGTATTATAATGAAAAATTTCATTGCATTTAATGTAATGAAACTTGCTCCGTCCAACCAGCATTTATTTCAGGCCTATTTATTATAGCTGCAAACCTATATCAGTGCTGAATGCTTCTTCTTAATTAACGCAATCCACGTTGATTTATCCAGCAGAATGCAGGTCATTTTTCTTACTAGAAACGAATGCTTTATTGCTGAGGCACTAATATGGCCGTACAGTAGCTAACATGACGACTCGGATGACGTTAACCCTCTTTACTCGTTAGTTTCGCACCCGGAAGCCACGTAAATACAGTACACTATAACAGTAAACTTGTCCGCCATGTCCGACACAAATGATTTGTTGCATGGAAACACTGCAACATTTTGGTTTTTAATTTGGATGGTTTGGTTTTGGTTTTAAAAAACAAATTTTTGGTGTCTAAAATTATCGTTATAGTTTAACTAGATTATTAACATTAAAGATCATTATCGTAAAATAAGGTACATCCAAAATAAATTATACATTTTTTGTATTTCATAGAGTTTTATTCCGTAATACTCAAAAGTAACTATTTTTATAAACATTTTTCGAATTCACAAAGGTGAACAAGTAAATCCCACCGCGATATCATGATAAACCACAATACACGCCTCTAATTATCGTACAATTGTCGCCCAGCAAGCGTTGCGTTGCCACTAAAATGCAAGAAGCAGTAAATTTCGCGGCGCGTCTAATCAGGCGCGAAGAAATCTAAAGGTGGCGTGAGGGCCTCCTGGCTGGGCATGATGGCCGAGCCAGCGCCGGACTACATCTGGCCGCACATATGCCGCCTATTATTTACTTTTATTTCTGAAAAGGGTACTACTCGAAGCTTGTGATAAGATTGTCATTGAAATGTTTATCCATTTCCGGGTTACACCTTCAGAACTTGCGGCTGAAACCCAGGATAATGCAAGCCCTTGATAAACTAGGGAAGATTTCTACCGCAGGCAGAGTTTTAACTCACACCAGTCCACTCGAAAGTGAAGTCCCTGCTCCACTCGAAAGTCACGTCTCTGCCCGACTCGTGAGTCAAGTCACTGTACGACTCGTGAATCAAATTTCTGAACGAGTCGTAAACCATTTCTCCTCACGACTGATGAGTCAAGTCTCTACACGACTCACGATTCAAGCAACTGCACGACTCGTAAGCCAAGTCTTTTCACGTCTCGTATTTCAAGTATCTGCACAACTCGTCAGTCAAGTCTCTGCATGACTCTCGAGTCAAGTCTCTGCATGTCTCACGAGTCAAGTCTCTGCACGACTCACGAGTCAAGTCTCTGCCTGACATTCACCGCTCGCATGGCTGCAGTTAAGCACACTTGCTCCCTTCTGACGCACTCTGCTGATTAGTGCTCACAAAAATTTACACTACAAATAAAAATTCTGGATTTCAAACTCAATTCTGCCAAGTTTTAAGTTCAATTCTTCTCTCAAGGTGGTATAAATGCTCTTTTTACATCTTATTATTTATTTTTATTCTAATTGATTATTCCTTCAGAAGTCAACTCCAGAATTCGATCTCTTAAAAACCGATCTGCAAAAACAGAGTAAATTTCTCCCCCGAATTTCATTCTTCAACACAGCAGTTTTTCCTTGAATTTATTTAAATTTATCGTTGATCACTCACCCATTTCATTTTTTGTGTATGTATTGTTCAATTATTATTCAGTTCTGATTGATCATCACAATTGTCAATTGTGTTTGACTACACGTTGTTTCAAATTCCAACAGCACAGACTTTACACATAAGCAAGATGAATCGTGAAGTATTAAGATGAATTTGCACCTCAATCGTGTGCAATAAATCAAAAAGTGGAGCCATTCCTGCCCTGAGCATAGGGTGTGGGTGACTGAGTACCACTGCTATGCTACATTGATAGAGTGTGCGTGTTATATTATGCATGTATCAACCATTCATGATTACAGTGCCCAGTGCTAAACATGCAATTCAAGACGATAAACTAGGGAAATTCAAGCTTTTTTTTAAGCAGTACGGACGAATGTGGTACACAAAAAAGATATTTGCCAAGGGCATTCAGTTCAAATACACGGAATTATAAAAGATAGTTAGATGATAAACGGCTTAATGCGATATAAAAAGTATATTTTATATCTGAATAATCTAAATAATTTATGACTTTCTGGGAGAATACGTAAATTGTATGCCTTATAAATTAAGTAATATTATAAAAGGTTGATCATTTGGTTACTTAGCTCTTACTTAATATAGTATGAAATAGTAATGCAATGAAATGTTCCGGTAAGTGCCCACTTGGAAGGTTCAAGAATTGACAAAAAAATTATAAAGTCCATGATAAAATTGTAGATTGAAACTTTTTCTGATTTTTTTCGTTTTTAGCGCATTTTCTCATTTATGGAAAAAATGCACTATTGTGCTCGCAATGTCCGTCCGTCTGTCTGTCTGTCTGTCCGTCCGTGACCTCAAGTTTTCATCGACGAGAAAATGCGCTCTCTGTCACTCACTGCAGTGAGTACTGAGTTATATTTTTTTACTTGCACCATGTATGACCTTCTCAATACTGCGTCATTCATTTCAATCCACCTCACCTGCACAGGTAAAGCTGGCATTTATTACTGATGAAAAGCAGAATAAAGCAAAGGCAAGGCTACAATAGCAGTCTTTGCAGCCTTTGGCCTTATCAGCAAAGGCAGCAGATCAGCAGTAATCAAAAGTGATCACGTAAATCGATGACAGTCGCTGGGTTAGCGAGTCAAGCCAAGCGTGTACGAATAACATTAAGCTAAACATAAAGTCTTTTAGGTTGAATTTACTCATGAATTGATGAAGTCACAATGCACTGTATGAAGTCACCATACACTGCATGAAGTCCCAATACACTGAATGAAGTCACTATACACTGTATGAAGTCAAACTACTCTGTATGAAATCATCATACACTGTATGAAGTCACAATACACTGTATGAAATCAATATACACTGTATGAAGTCATTTTACACCGTATGAAGTCACAATGCACGGTATGAAGAAATTATACACTGTATGAAGTCACCATACATTGTATTGATATTCAAACAGTTTATATTTTTATCGATATGAAGAACCGATGAACCTCGGTAAATTTAAATAACAACCAAACCATAATTCAATTCATCAATTCTTCATCAAATGAATAACTATACAAAAAAGGAGCACATACAAATCCTGCAACACGTTAAATTAATACAAAGCTGTAGCAAATATAGGATACATTCTCATCCAACGCGTGGTACACTTTGAGGACCAGCGTACAGGTTTGAATTACGTTGAATTCAAGTTAATTAAACTGTACAGTGTACTAGCCTGTATCTGCAGGTATATTACTGTGTAACAGTAATGTTAGGAGCACCGAAGAATATTTATTAAATTTGTGCTCGGTTCTTCCATGTTTAATGAAGCCAGTCATTAATTTCACTTGAAAATAACTCAGTTTGATGTATGGTAATCCCATTTAATTGAGTTCACTTCACTCATTGACAAGCGATGGATGCAACGGCCCAAATAATTCAAAACATCGATTTATTTCAGTCAACTCGCAAACTAAAGATTCATTTCAAAAGACTTGCCTGTTAAACGAGACAGATATTTTCTTGCCGATTTTGATTGCGCGTAGAACATGTGATCGTCCAAAGGTTCGTATAGCACAAGACGATTGAACTTACGTGTAAAAGAATTCCAACGCTAATATGTTGCATGGTTAACACAACGTGAGTCAATTTATTGGAAAAAATTTGAATTGCAGATGTAAATTCTTTAATCGAGTGGTTGAAAAACAATACAATACTAAGGAAATTTTCACACCGGGAGAAATTAGTTGAAATTCTCGTTAATTATTAATGAAATTTTACTCGGGTCACGACACGCAATTTGTTGCGAGGACAACGTGATCAACTTGAAGGTGCACGACTAACGCCATTATAAAACTTTCTGTTGTTGATTAATATTCTTCGAAGATAAGTCAATATTGAAAGCAGTTAGTCGACAAGAGTTCGGCTACTCGTAGAAAATTACATCGATTAAAAATCCAGCATTAGTCACGCATGCTCAACTTTTCAACTGCAGCGTGCGATATCAATATATAACTGTCACGACCATGTTGTATGACATAAAATAAGAAAAATATGATAAATTATTCTGAATTAGAACCTATACTAACGTCATTTTTCAATATAAATTGTAAATGATACAAAAATATTTGTATAAATTATTCTTCAACATTTACCCAGAAAATAATAATAAATGTGCACCACTAAAAATAAATTAGCACCACTTACGGGCGAATTCAGTATTTTCAAGCTGACATACAGCCATGCAAAAATTGTATAATCATTCTGTATAAAGTAATTTTGATAGATGGAAGCTGAGAGATTGAGTTTTGTCCATAAGTCATACACTCTAATCTATCATTTGTCTCCCTCAAATTATTAATGCTAACTTATTTTCAGAGTGTTTCCAGGATAAATAAATATTTGACCTACATGAAGCATTGAAATCTACAGCCATCCCAACACGCAAATTTATGACAAAAGAAGCATGTATGGCTTATATTGAAATTATTACTGAAGTATAAATATTAGAATTAGAAGATAATATTATTCCTTGACCAATAAGTGACAAAAATTACTAACTACCTGCTCATACCTGTTCATTTATTCATGAGTCTCTTCATGGCCGCCATTAGCAGCGACCTGCCTACTTTTAATAAAGACATCAATAATCGCTTATGATCGCACAATTAAATTAGAATAACTTTTAATTCATGTCGTAATTCTAATTCTGATTTTAGCCGTTTTTTATACGTGCAATTCTAGCTGTTCATCGAGATTAACATTACGATTTTCAGATATTTTGATGTTTAAATATTTCATAAAGAGAAATGAACATTTTAATGCAAAGTCCGTATTAATGTCTTGTTTGTTTAATGCATTATTGATACATTAATTCAAATTTCTGAAATGACTGCTAATTTTGCCATATAAATAAAATTTTTCATAAATAGACGTATTTTTCTGGAGGAGACTACGTCTAAGAACCCGTGTTTCGTTCACTTTTAGCTGTCGGACATCAGAAGTGCCCTAACCTGAAAGTTAATGTTTCATTTAAATATATTTAGCTGTCGGCCACCTGAAGTCTAAGGACCTGAAAGGCAATATTTTCTAAACTTTTAGGTTGATATGGCGTGAAGTCTATGGACATAACAACTGGTATTTCATTTATTATAACTGTGTGGCAGCGAGCCATAAGTCCACGGACTCCAAACCCTGGATTTCATTTATTATAGCCATTTCCCTGCGTGGCTTAAGTCTACGCACTTCAAACCCTTATATCATTTACTATGGTCATGCTGCTGCGTGGCTTAAGTCTACGTTCTTCAAACCCCATATTTTGTTTACTATAAACATGCTGCTGTGCCACTTAAGTCTACGCGATTTAAAAACCCCGTATTTCATTTAATATAGTCATATTGCTACGTGGCTTAAGTTCACGCACTTGAAACCCGTTATTACCTTTATTATGGGCGTGCGGCTGCGTGAAGTCTACGTGTTTGAAAACCAGTGTCTAAATTACTGTTGAACATGCAACTGCTGAAAATATACTGTATTAAATTACTTTTTTTAAATTAAATTGGCAGCAAGACATGATAATCGAGCACTTGGCTAACAATTTACAAATTTTTACATATTAACAATTAATTTAATTACCTGGGAACGATACAGTGTATTAATTTAATATAAATCTAAATTTAGGAATAATTTAAGAGATTATGCTCGAAAAATATTCAATGTCATTATTTTATTGGAAACTCACGTAAAATACCAAAGCTCTCTCTCCTTGGTATGAAATTTCTGTCCCCTGCTTTCGGATAATTGGATCTGCATCCAAGACTACCGACAATGCTCTCCAAATTTATTAGGCATTCATATTAACACAGTCACGCCAGAACCAACGTGAATGTGTTTATTTGTTTATTTTCAATTTGCTGAGCTGGTCTTACTGTCGGTAGCCGGAAACAATTGGGAATTCCTACACCTAAAGTCAGTGATAAACAAGACGAATTTAAATTTCAAAATGTGGACTGGATAAAACCATCACGTCAAAATAAACTTGAAGAGAACACAGCAAAATGTTTCAGGATGAAATTCCATCAAAAATATGATGACGTAGGTGCAACTATGGTTTTTAAATTAAATAAAAAACCTAATATTGAAGGCTTCAAAAAGAAAGTTCCAACAGCCGCCAAGAACAGTCTTGTGTGCTTAATTTTTCTTGATGGAGAACTTCTCTTTCCACACGTGCAATCCTACAGTTTGAAGAGCAAATCCAAACTCAAACACTATTTATTCATAGCTTAAATATCGGAATTTGTTGTCATTTTCGAGCGTGCTTTTTCAGCTTCAATTTGTTCAGAGGCATGCATGAAAAAATGACCGTCAAATGATTGCAACCCCGTTGATTGCAATCAAAAGTTCGTATTATAATATCTTTAAGGCATTGGTATTATTTTAGAGATTGCAAGATTGGGTGATCATAACTAGAATTTTGATCAGTGAAATAACTTTGGTTGCATTAACGTTCCTCTTCATATGAAGCCAATCGAAAGAAAATTTATTTTTACAAATATCAGTAAACGAAATTTGCTTCGTGTACAAAATTCAGTGAGAAATACGAGAAGAGCCTATTTTCAATGCTAAAAGAATGTGTTTACAATTCTCAAAATTCTATCAAACATTCAATAAATACTATTTTTATTCTAAGTACCATCGTTTTTATACAACTCATTGTTAGCAATCCTCTGCGTGCCGCAATTGTATTGCAAAATACAGTCACACAAAAGCTGGCGTTGAACAGCAAGCGCCGCGGAAATAAGTTGACAGAGCGAGGCAATGCCTTATCAGGATCAAAGAAAAGGAATCGCGATAATTAGCCATTCTAGGAACTCCTTCTCACTGCAGTGATGGATTGAAATGCCCGGGGGCAAGAGCGCCATGCAGGGGTGGTCGATTTATGGACAATTAAAGAACATTAATTGAATTTTGATCCACAACTGTAAATTTTTATTTTTTGATCACATTCAACATTAAAAATAGCCAATCTATTCATTTCAATTCACATAATGATTTAACCAATTTTTCTCATGTCCCCTCATTAGAATTGCTAATCATTTAAAGCTATTATTATTTACTACGAAAACCAGACAATGATAATAAATTTAGGACTCAGTCCAAAAATGTTCAAACGAGATTGAAAATCTGTTGTCTCATATGACATAATTTTCGCTCAATACTAATAGAATTGAAGCGTCAGTGCGAGAATGTGCAATAATCATATATGCATGATCCTGCAATCGAATTTCTTACATGTGTGACGAATAAATAGTTCATAGTTATTAAAATTATAGTGTTTAGAAATTACAGTGGGATCGAAAACATAATCAAATTACATTTTTCATACCTGACAAGACGAGGCGGTTTCTGGCTGACATGGTGGCTCCTTTGATGTACACAAAAATCCTCAGGATCGATGAAACAGGGGCTCAAATTTTGCCCGCCACTAATTCTGGGTTCGTAATTTCAGAACTGATTCTCTTCAATATTTCTTTTAATTGTTACATGCCAAGATATTATTTCTTGTAAGCCACGCTGCGAAATTCGCATTCGTGACACTATTGATTCATTTAGACCACGAAGCCTAGAAGGGTAAATAATTCCAATCTTTTTGCACACAACAACAAATTAATGATTTTTCTGTCAGGTTATAATTTTCCAATGTAGAATGCAATTAAAGTCATATATGCAAGGCTGTCACTGTGACGTATGCCTGCACTTAGAGAATTTCACGCAGTTGTTTCGAAGCCTTAATATTAGGTTTCGATCACTTCTTGTACTGAAGGTTTCTAACCAATACCTGGTTTCAAACCAAGCCTTGCAAAATAGCTTTTTGTCTTCCGGTTAGTTGCCTGTTATGTTTCGTTGCCAGTTTTTCAATAAATTGAACTATTCCTCTTTTTATAAAGTTTAAGGATCGCGTATTTCCAATTCTATTCTATGGAACTTTTTCTCAAATTTATTCTCTTATTAGCGTTAATTAATATCGCCATAATTAAACCGGAAAATGTAGGAACATGTAATTTGCTCGCGTGAATTTGTAGAATTCTCACAAAACGGAAAATCCTCGCTAAAAATATACGCAAATAACGACAATGCAACTCCCTCGATCACATGCATAACCCAAGCCCCATAGAACCTCTCCTCAAAAGTCACCAAACCCGATGAAGTAGATAAATGTAGGTATTACGGTGTAGATTGTGTAGGTTGATGTAGGTGTTACAGAGCTGATAAAGCAGGTAGATGTAGGTGGTACCGATGAGATAAAGCAGGTAGATGTAGGTGGTGAATATCAGATAAAGCAGGTAGATGTAGATGTTACAGCACAGATAGAAAAGGTAGATGTAAGTGATACAGCGCGGAAAGAGTAGGTAGATGTAAGACATTACGGTGCAGATTGTGCAGGTAGATGTAGGTGTAATAGTACAGATTGTTGTGGTAGATTGTTGTAGGTGTTATAGAGCAGACTGCGTAGGTAGATGTAGGTGTTACAGCGCAGATTGTGAAGGTAAATGTAGGTGCTACAGCGTAAATTGTTGAGGTAGATGTAGGCGATACAGCGCGAATTGTTGAGGTAGATGTAGGCGATATAGCGTGAATTGTTGAGGTAGATGTAGGCGATACAGCGCGAATTGTTGAGGTAGATGTAGGCGATACAGCGCGAATTGTTGAGGTAGATGTAGGTGCTCTAGTGCAAATTGAGTAGGTCTATATAAGTGTTACCGCACAAATTGCAGGAGGGATTTCAGTTCATGTATTTCAGAAAAAGTAAATATAAAAACTCGTTTGATGTACACTTATTTGATTTGAATTATTTTTTCTATAAATTGTATGTTTGTAGCTATGACAAATTGCATTAACTCTATATTAAATGTAATTTTTAATCAACCACCAGATAATTTTACATCTAAATGTTATTCATACGAACACAACTTTTATTTACGTCATCACGAGCCACTCATCTGCAGCCAAAAGTTCACAGTTGTTCATAATTCAGAGCCCCGATGGGCGGCAGGAATATCAGATCTTATGAGTATAGGTCAGATTATGCCAACCTTTTGTTGCAAATAAAAGTCTTAGTATAATATTGCAATGTTTTCAATCTTATCTAATTTTGTTTACAAGTGATTTACTGCTCGTTAGGTATAAAGCGCTAACCATCAGATCTCTTTATGAACAGTATGGATATTAAGTGAATAAAGTTTTAAAAATTCATTTTAAGTACCTCAGTTTCGGTTTTGTTGAAAATATTTCACGTCAAATTTAGAAATTTTCATGTCATTTTTCTTTCATAAAGGAATGAATGTAACTGAACGTAAATCTTTTTGCAGGATTAGGTAACTTCGAGATATAAAATAAGTCCAGCGTCGGCTGTAGATTATTATTGATTATATATTCACGCAAAAGTGAAGGAAATTATTTTTTATATTTTCAGGGAGATGATGCTGGTCAAGTTTACACGAGAGAGCCTATGTAAAATATCTTTCAAATAACCTATATCGTTGAGTGACTTCGTAAATTTTTGACACTCCTATAGAACAATCATGACGCCTTCGGTATCGAATACTTCAAATATTCATTCATTTTTTTCGTTGGCATTGGTTAAAGGGCAATCTTGGACTTTCGGGATCGTACCGGGTCAGAAACAAGCGCAGCGCAGCGGCACATCCTCACTTCACGACAGCCCAGGCGACACTGAGGAGCTCCGCTGGGCTTGGGTCAGAACGCGTCCTCTGAAGGTCACGTCAAACACACGTAAACTTGCCGTCTTGAGTAGTTCATCACTAAACGATATAATGTTATCGGAAAATAATATCATTTATAGCATTCCTAATACCATCATCGATCAGACGAGGAAAAAACGTAATAACGTCAACCAAAGTAACGATGATAATCGCGCCATTAATGTAACGATGATAAGCGCGCCATTAACGTAACGATGATAAGGTGCTCACCATTAACGTAACCATGATAAGGTGCTCACCATTAACGTAACGATGATAAGGAGCTCACCATTAACGTAACGATGATAAGGAGCTCACCATTAACATAACGATTATAAGGAGCTCACCATTAACATAACGATTATAAGGAGCTCACCATTAACATCCATGGCCGCGTGTGCTGACGTTTGCATTATTCGTCCTCGCAGCGCACGAGCAGCAAACACCTACAAGGAACCTGGCATTGATACACTCAGGAAAGTGAATGGGTTGAATAGGCCAAATAACGGAACATATTTCTTACCCACTGCATGAGATAAGAGAGGACATAGAACTGATGGTACTGCACGGGCCAAACTAGGTCAGGATGCCCCTCATGAGGGCAATAATTGCTTCGCTATTTGGACAAATTCTCAGTTATTTCTCTAGGTGTTGAGTGTGCAATATTGTTGCACTAGCAATGCTGGCGTAATACAGTAATGCTGTACTAGTGTGTACAGTAGTGCTGCACTAGTGAAGCTAGTGTGTACAGTAATGCTGCACTAGTGAAGCTAGTGTGTACAGTAGTGCTGCGCTAGTGAAGCTAGTGTGTACAGTAGTGCTGCACTAGTACAGCTAGAGTGTACAGTAGTGCTGCACTAGTAAAGCTAGAGTGTACAGTAGTGCTGCACTGGTAAAGCTAGTGTACAGTAGTGCATCACTAGTAAAGCTAGTGTACAGTAGTGCATCACTAGTAAAGCTAGAGTGTACAGTAGTGCATCACTAGTAAAGCTAGAGTGTACAGTAGTGCATCACTAGTAAAGCTAGAGTGTACAGTAGTGCTGCACTGGTGAAGCTGGCGTGTACAGTAGTGCTGCACTAGTAAAGCTGGTGTGTACAGTAGTGCTGCACTAGTGAAGCTGGCGTGTACAGTACGCTAGCTTTACTAGATCCGAGGCGGGGTGACCTGCCTAGCGACGACTAGGAGACGGAGGACGACGAAGGCGGAGCATCAGCGTGACCGGGGACTAAGAAGTCTTAAACTAATCATAAGGTCATAAGGTATTTTAATCAATACCTCTATACTTCACGTCTGTAAGCGTATAAATTTCCAGGTGCACTTACTGAATGATTTCTTAGATTATCTTTAATTCTATTCCGTGTGATTGCTGTACAGAACTAACGCTGCAGGGTCATCACTCTAACTTTTTTTACTAATATTTCTTCTCATTTCTTACATATTTCCTCATGTTCTCAGTTTGTTCGAAGCTATTTATCTAAATCGTATATTTTCATCTGCAATATTCGAAACCAAAAATACGTAATTGCACAGAAAATCAAGGTTCTCGATGCATTGCTCTTCAACATTTTCCAAGAGCCACGTGTCGCCTTCTCATTAAAGATTCCAAGTCGCCTTCTCATTAAAGATTCCAAGTCGCCTCTCATTAAATATACCTGAATCATTTTTACTACGAATCTTGTCGTTCAGAATATTAATTTATTACTAGTAATCCGCGCTCGCATAATTATTCCTTTTTTTTTACTTATTCTTCATGTGTACATGCGTATAATAACGCCTGATGTTCCACGCAGCGCAATTATAAATTCTAAATTAGCATTAGATTCACTAATGAGAGACAAGCAAAATGCAAGCCTGATATCGCGCAGCAATTGGGATGGAAAATACGTATTTGTCATTTTTGAAATGCTTTAAAAAGTGATTTATTGGAAGACGGTCGAAATATTTTATGTGACTCAGGAATTGGATAATTTTCAAAATATTGACGATTTTTCCTTTCAATTGAATCTATAATAAAAAATTCCCGATCGAAATCGTGCAGGAAAGCGAAAATATATATCTCATAATTTCTTGACGAAAAAATTTACTTAATTTCACTAAGTTTGTCGCTCAAGATTCTACCGGGAAAAATTATAAAGAAATAGAATTGTCTACGAATTTTATAAACTATCATTAATACTCAGCATAAATTGCAGTTTGTTTAGCAGACATTGACAGCGACTCAACGCATAACGCGTCGCGCTCAAATTAGCAAAGACTTTCAGGCATCGTTGATTCAAGTCTGGAATAATACACGTATGAAGTTAACACGTTTGATGTTAATGGATGATGTCAACACGTATGATGTTAATGGATGATGTCAACACGTATGACGTCAACGCGCTCTTCTCTCAAACCACGAACGCGTTAACCTGAACTTGAATTGGGACTTCCACTCATAGAACTAAACGAATCTAAATGACTCACGCAGCCGAGTCCAGCACTTGTTTAAATGAGAAGCTGTTTTTAAAGAGTTCTCCTAATTCGCTTTCGTTGCATATCTTATTTCTGCCCATCAGTAATTCAACAAGCAAGTCAAGAGTGTCCCTTAGAAGTGAATTATTGAACGGAAGTGAGTCGTAAGTGATAAATAAAATGCAAAGCTTTGTGAAAAATTCCCATCTCTCCCTCCAAGCCACTTATTTCTCTCAGTATAATTTATTTGAACTTATAAATACGTGCATTTATAGAACATACAGATTCGTCACATATACAAGCGAACATAGGCACATAAGTAAATAAGTTCACGTCAGCGTGACACGTGGCATCCACCCTTCTTAGGTCACACGTCTGCCGCACCCAACACCACGCAAGACACCCACGTCGTGGCGGCGGCAAGGAAATGCTTCCTTTCTGACACGATTTAGTGCGAACCTTTCGCTGCGTTGCGGGCAAAAGTTGTATTGATTCTGCTTTGGTCCCCCCTGAATTTCGGCAATTCAGCGTCGTAATTAGGTCCTGCAGGCGCCTTACTTAATGACAAGGGGTCGCTCCGGCTCTTTCCTTCCTCGCGACAATATTGAGACCTTCTAGAGGCGATCTAGAGAGAAACCTAGAGTCGATCTAGGGACCTCACTAGAGTCGATCTAGGGACATTCGTAGCGACAATCTAGAGACCTCACTAGCATCGATCTAGAGACCTTCCTAGCGATGATCTAGAGATCTTCCTAGCGATGATCTAGAGACCTTCCTAGCGATGATCTAGAGACCTTCCTATCGATGATCTAGAGACCTTCCTAGCGATCATCTAGAGACCTTCCTAGCAATGATCTAGGGACCTTCCCAGCGATCATCTAGAGACCTTCCCATCGATGATCTAGGGACCTCACTAGAGTCGATCTAGGGACATTTGTAGCGACAATCTAGAGACCTCACTAGCATCGATCTAGAGACCTTCCTAGCGATGATCTAAGGATCTTCCAGGTGACGATCTAGAGACCTCCATAGAGTCGATCTAGAGACTTTCCCAGCGATGATCTAGAGACCTTCCTATAGAGTCGATCTAGCGACCTCCCTAGCGATGGTCTAGAGACCTTCCTAACGATGATCTAGAGTCCTTCCTGGCGACGATTTATAGATTTTTCCCACGATCGTCTAGAAACCTTCCTAGTAACAATCTAGAGACCTTCCTTGCGACGTTCTAGAGACCTTTCCATTGGCAATCTAGAGACCTTCTAGAGACCTAGACGATCTAGAGACCTAGACGATCTAGAGACCTAGACGATCTAGAGACCTAGACGATCTAGAGACCTAGACGATCTAGAGACCTAGACGATCTGGAGACCTAGACGATCTAGAGACCTAGACGATCTAGAGACCTAGATGATCTAGAGACTTAGACGATCTGGAGACCCAGAGAAAGAAAGGACGCTCAACTTCGCCGCAGCCAGAAATGAGGAACACTTTTGAGCCGCAACTACCCAGCGGCCGCAAGCAAAAGTTGGTTTCAATTTCCGACCTCAGCTCAAGAACTCACTGAATTTGTTATATTTTCCAAATGTATTCTTAAGCGATGGTGGAAAAATGGCATTTTTTTCAAAGGCGCCCCCAGAAGATCAATGACGGTTACACACACATAACGATTTAAATGTCGTTTAATAATATGTAACGAAGTCTAATCCCCTTATATGGATTAATTCTAAAACCAGGATTTTCTTCTCTTGTGGTTTCCATAGTGTCGCTAGAAACGAAGTGGTGCTTTGAAGAGGATAAATGTTTATCAGTTTATGCCAACTTTAATATGTAAAGAACTAACGGGTATAGTGATTATATTCACTATGAAGAGGCTTTGTATTAAAATACAACTTTTGTATACATTTCTGAAGGAATCTAACGTGTTATTTGAAAAATTTGTAATTAATTGAATTTAAAGGGGCAAGTAACGTTTGTCGTTCGTACCATGAGTGTCATCGTATTTGCCTGCAAATGGATTCATGATAAACATGGGAGCTCAATCCAGCTTTTCTTTGGATAGATAATTCCAGTTATTGCGATTCCCATTTCCCTTGATCCTCTTTCCCCAACAGGATTTCCCCTTTCCTCCACCCCCCCCCTCCCATTGTCCTTTAATTCTGTTTCTAAATTTCTCGCTTCATTCCTTCTATTCCTGTTTCCCTAATTACGTTCATCAAAACTTTATTCCACAGAAACGCAACATTCTGAAACAAAATAAAACGGCTGTAAAAACTTGTATAAGGACAACATTAGAGGAATCATTTCATATTTTAAATGGCATACATATAAAGAAACTAATTACTGAAAACCTACAGAGAGAACATTTGTTTTAGATCTCAAGCTTGCAAATCCCGAGCCAGTTCTGGTAATAGTCAATACTTCCCGTTCAAAGCAACATTGGCATACACTACGGTACGGAATATAATATAAATATGAATGCTACAATAGAAATTTCACGATAGCCTATTTCTGTTTCCACAACGCTAGTTACCCTTCATTGTGTTTCCCCTTTCATTTTGTCCTATAATGCAATTTGCAATTTTAAAATAGCAGTAATATTAACCATTGAGCGACCAGTTACAGCTAACAGTATATTTGGCATAAAATTGGCATTTATCGATAACTTAGATGAATAATGTCATGTAAATTTTATTAACAAATTAAATTTGTAGATTCATAATTTAAATCGAATTTTAATGTTTTAATCCACTCTACCATTCATAGTCTCAGTAACCATAGTCTCACCACTAAAAAAAATTCGGGTTGAGGTAATATCACTATGCGATGAATATTTCGGATACATTCACAGCGTCAGGCTTCAAAAAAACGCAAACTAAACTTTTTCCTATACATTCTAGATGTTATGTTTGCAACATTTGGCGACCTAAAGCTATCGTGACATTGCAAAGGTTTTATATATGAGACATTATAATTCACGAATTTTAACTTTAAGGAAAACTTTGTTATCGTTAACTTCGGGGAAAACTTTGTTGGTCCGTGTTACAAGGGCGCTTGGTTACTCATTGTGTCGTACGGACTCGCGAAGGAGGTGTGGTCTTGTTATCACTGAAGGCTGTTGAACGGTTCACTGTCATGCATAAATGTTAGTGAAAATAAATGAATGTTTTTTGTAAATTCGTTGCATATACCGCACTATCGTATTTAATTTAGTGACTATCTTTTACGTTTTTTTATTTGTCCTACATTTTTCTCCAGGAGAGTTCAGAGCTTAGAGCTTGCAATAGATATTCCGAATTTAGACCGTAAAGCCTGAAAATTTTACCTACAGTGACTGTTAACAGGCGAATGAGACCCCCCTCCCCGTTGAAAAAAATAAGTATGGGTTTGATGGACATTCACGGGCTGTAATACGTCCAAGATCATATTATGCTTGGACCAAGTTAGCATTTGATGAGCAAACAGCAGCATGCTTCCAGAAACTGTTGTGTGCAGTTAATAGTCTTCGGTCGATCTTGATTGAAACTTACAATACTTAAAGGTAGTCTACGGATGTAAAACCATGTTTACGTTTGCAAACATGGCAATTCAACCATATCAACCATAGCAATAAACTACCATGTACTATGACTGTGAAGCATCGCGCCAGCCAATAAATGACAAGTTTAGCATCCAGTTCAATCATCTTAACGTGACAGGAGTTCCACCACATGACAGACTCTGTATATCTTGCTCGCAGATCTGCAAGTGTCGAACTAAGACCCGTAAGCCTGGATGTCTTGTCCACTATAAAAACACACTCCGAAGCACTGCATTTGAGGGAGCTGTTGAGCGAGGGTCGAGTGAAGGGTTCAGATCTCAACGCAAGAATTTGAGTAGCTAAGACCTGACTCTAAAACAGGATTCGGTTGGATTAGATCAGTTTTGAAGATTTGGTTGAAGTGCGTTCAAGGACTCACGTTTAATTGTGTTCTGTGATAAGGAAGTGATGAATTTAATGTCATCTCTGCGTTGTTGAAAGTTTTTAGTTGGAAAACGGAGGTGCGTATCGCGTACATGTCCTGAAAGTTCGCTACGAACAATTCAATGGAAATAAATCAGCAAATAAGCACACAACAGAAATTGAGAAAAACAGTGTTTTCTAGCGTTCTGAAGAAGACAAATTATACCCAAAATTACTCATGTACAGCGAAAAAGTTTACAGCAAGTTGGACCATGTCGCGGGGCTCGCCTGCGGTTCCAAGTTTTAGTTTTCATCTAAAATTTACATGACTTAGAAAATTTCCCGCGGGAGCAAAGATGTGCAGGCTGCGGTGAAGTGTCACCATCCGTAAACACCACACCCGCTGGCTCGAGGGCTTAATAACGATGTTGTACGGCTCTGTATGGTGAAATTGTATGATGTGTATAAGAATGTTGAAGCTATCAAAGAATGTTAAAGCGGCATGAGCATACAATTATGCATAATGTTCGAATAAATAGAATATCTATAATTTTATCTATATCTATTCTCATCGTGTCTTCCAACATGCACGTGCTTATAATCACGCAATGGCTGGCTAATAAACTTCAATTTCGGAAATTATAAAATGCCTTGACTGGAATTGGAGATGAAAATTTATTGTGCAGGGAGCGGGGCCCAAACTCACACCAGATTTATAACCACAATTGGTGCAGATTTAATAATTCATTGATTCTAACTGGCAGAACCCAATGGCTGTTCTCTTCGCCCTGATTACCGTTGGTGTTTCTCACGTTGAGACAAGCAATAATTCCCTCGTTGAGCAGGCGTATTTCAAGCGTATCTCATGCGTATTTCTGCGTATTTTTCGAGCGTCGACGCTGCTTGATGACAGATCAGTCATCTTGCTTCGCTCAGTCGTGATATCAGTCATGTTTATTCGCTGGCTCGATGCATCATGGCAGTCAAGCATCAAGATTCCACAAGTAATTAGAAATGATGCGTTTATAATTTCGTTCCATCTCGTAGCTCGGTATTAATATGAGGGCTTTGATCAGGATTTCAAGGGCCTAGTACACGAGATCGAGGATCCTCGTCGGTGATCAATCATGATCTCGACATAGGAGGTTCTGATGACGTGAAGTGGCATGCATTCACAAACCAGCCTCGCGCCGCGGCCGATATTGATAGTGATGCCGGGGCTTCGGCGTAGAGCCGATGCAGCGCCGACACGTGGCCGGGGGGGGGATGATGGCTGAGCGGTGAGGAGGTAACAGCGGCGGGAGAGTGATGGGTTGGGAAAGTCGGCGCCAGGAAGATGATGGCTGGGAGATGTCGGTTTCAGTGAGATGATGGTTGGTAGAATGTTGGCGTTGGGATGGTGATGGCTGGGGGAATGTCAGCGGTGAGGTAGGTGTTGGCTGGGGAATGTCGGTGTCGGGAAAGGTTATGGTCGGAAGAATGTCGGCATTGGGATGGCGATAACTTTGGGAATGTCGGTGTCATGGGAGATGATGGCCATGGGAATATTGGCGTCGATAAAGGTGAGGGCTGGAGGAATATTGGCGTCGGGGGGAGATGTTGGCTGGGAAAATAGGGGGAAGTGAAGGAGAGTGACGTGCCCGACAGGAAGACATAGTAAATTAATTAAATCATATTTTCCACTGCTAGAGGGACCAATTCTGAAGGTTTTCATACTCCGCTCAAACGCTTTGAGGCATCTGTGTTTGAAAGCAAAGGTTTTCTGAGCATCAAAACAATGCGCAGGACTCAACATCACGTCGTCCGCGCTGATGGCACCATGTTGAATGCATTGCTTGATTTGAAATAATATTTCCGTTTTTAAATGCTCAATAAATTACTTGTTACATTTTTAGAAAAAAAAACGGGTGAAAAAACGGTCTCACTGGCGTTCTAGTGGCCGGTCGCCCCGTGAAAACAAACCGCTTCGCCATTTTTTCAGATTTTGTACGGTTTTCTAATGTTTAACTTGAATAAAAACGTTGACACGGTGTTTTTTCACGTGCCGACGGGCCACTGAAGCGCCAGTAATACCGTTTAGCGGTTGTTATTCGAACAGTGTACTTTCACTGCTCCAGGATGTTACGCAAAATCAGAACATTTATTTAAGGTTATTTAATCCAGAACCGCAATTTTTTCCGCAACCATTGTAGTAATTCATAATATAATATATGAAAGAACTGTTACTTCTCGATGGTTAGTTCCCATCATGAGATTAAGAATATTTTTCTTTAAGCCATCGGAAAAAATGACAGAACCTAGCCCGGCTTGCAGCCCAATTAAAAAGAGATGTTTTGTCAGTTCCCGGTATAGTGTATAATTAACCACGTGCATTAGGTTGTTAGGGCAGAACACACTCGTTTCGTGCAATAATAGCCAACATAGATAGCCAAAACCCTCAGCAAAAAGTAAGAAAATAATAGTTAAAAATATGTATAAAAAGAAATAATAGTGGAAGCAGACGCTAAGCTGACTGGAAATATTTTTCGTTCCTCATATAGTCATGGTGTTCATTCCGTATTAATAATTAACAGATTCATTATAAAATTGCCTCAGGCAATAATAAGGTATAGAACAGAATATAATAATGAAATATAGCATCATTTACTAAATAATCCATTGTCAGCCACCAAACATATTGGTCAAGTAATTTATTTGTGTTTACTTAGTTAACATAATGCAGGGATATCTAAAATGATGGACACAAATTAATAAATCCGTATTTATTCAAGTATAAATTCAAAATGAATAATTTATACACAAATGGAAAGAGAAAGGTTCTAATTTTGTATACATATTTATAAATGTTCATTATATCCTTTTATGCTGCACGGCAAACATCAAAACGTACGGCAGCCAAACTCGTCCCCCACACGAGAAACCATATTTTCTGTTACTGAGTGCACCGTAGCAGTGATACGGCTAGTCAGATCAACAAGAGTTGCCTATAATTATTCATTTTGAATTAATAATTGAATAAACATGAATTTATTATATATTAAATATGGTCCATCGTTTAGAATAACCCTTATATTATCAGTCTGCTTATATCGCAAGTTCACAAGGATTTAAAAGCAAAGAAAACATCCGGGTTTCTGAACACCGTGGCAGGAGCTATCGTTCTAACTTGCCTCTCGCCAAGCCTCCTCATTCTTCCGTGCGCCTCCATGCTGAACAGTGCGACGTGGCTGTATCTGAGAGTGATTTCAGGATACTCGGTTCCACTTCTGGCTGCTCGGATTTGAATTGTTCATAACTAGTCCTGTTTATTTCGATATAATGTTAGGTCTTGTTTAGGTTTTATGTCTGTCTTTGATATTTGACTTATAAAATGATTTTATTCATTTTTAGTTTAGTCGAACTGAAGATGGAGCTGGACTCTGAAACGTTTTCAATATCGATATGGTGAATTTTCTTGGCGTTTTCTTTGCTTTTAAATTCCTTTAGAATAACCCTGTATAATATAATCTATTTTTGTTTTTTTGCTTGCGAATGAGACGCGCGGTGTGTAAGTCATTGCTGAAAGACAATAATTTATAATATAATAAATTTATAATTAAGAATAATATGATAATTTATATCACATGCTCATCGCTTTTATCAATTCTTTGACGGAATGCCTAGGAACATCCCAATTGCACAAACTCAAACTATCGGTCCAGTTTTAACTGGAAATTTTGCAATGTGACAAGAATTAAAACGTGCTGTCCTACTGATTAATTCGATTCGTTTTTGATACGATCAAAATTCGAAAAAAAATGCATTACTTGGTAAGTGTCGGCAGTAATTATTAAAATGCTAAACTTTGGAAGACCATCCAGAAATTTGGTATGAGATGGTGAAATTTCCAATCGTCATTTTCAAAACTAATCATTTTGAGGTCCTTTTTGAAACAAACAAAATCTGGCACAATGACTAACCACCTTCCATGCCAGCACTGCTAGACATCTCACTGCATACCACTGCATGGCATCTCACTACATGTCACAGCATGACATCTCACTGCACGCCACAGCAAGACATCTCACTGCATGCCACAGCATGACATCTCACTGCATGCCACAGCAAGACATCTCACTGCATGCCACAGTAAGACATCTCACTGCATGCCACAGCACGACATCTCACTGCATGCCACAGTAAGACATCTCACTGCATTCTACTTCAATACATCCAGGGGCTGTAGCCATGTCAGATGGCGCTGTAGATCCCTTACTCGCTACGACAAATCCTATGCATTGTTTCGCAATCGCTAACCAATCGTGCGATGCTGCAAATGCCTTAACAATAGATATCGAATAGCCGCACGCCTCTGCAAACCTAGAGGCACAGAAATATATCCTGACAAAAGCCTTTGATGCAGTATGTATTTATGAGCTTTGATCGAAGAAGATAATAAAAGAAATATATTTCAAACTATTCATAAAATGTTACTATATTATGTCAACGGCAATAATTCAATGCTTGTGAGAGATGATTGTTAAATTTTCAAATGATGTTAACCGTAACTGAATTCAGTACTTAAAACTAACCTATTTAAAAGCAATGAATTATAATCATCATTAAACACGAAGCATTTTGTTTGGGCTCATTTTAACCTCAAATAATCATTCACTTCTATGACTTTAAAAAGAAAATCCATCGAATTCTACAAATCATTCTGCAAGCTATTGATATAAGCTTCCCCAATCATCGATGTATTAAGAGGGTACCTGTTTTCTTCGGTGATGGGTATGGGAAATTCAATATTAACGAACACAATACCTTATGTACTCTACATAAAGTTGTCGAGCAGCTGCAGTCTCTTCGATATTACATTCGTTCAGGAAAGTTTTCAACACAAATTTTCTATCTTTTTTGGGGAAATTGAAGCAGATATAAGATCGAGACTTAATCTGGTTGGAAGTCGTGTGAGCGATTGACGATTTGAGTCACGGTCCGGCAATTAGGTACGCAAAAAGAAACCTTTTGCATGGTGCATAGCTGATGTCACTTGTTCGACATTTTCTCACGGCTCTCCGAAGTTTCTACCCCTAACGTAAATTTTTGGAAGTTTCGAAAAAGTTTTTGATACACGAACGCGTCTCCGGAATGAAAACTAGACCCGTTTGATGTGGCTGAAGGGTGACCGTGCTGGTCTGAAGCTTAATTAAAACCATTGCCGACTATTAGAAGGCCACCTATAACCCGCCTGAAATATAACCTCAGTGTTTGATTTAGCAGCTGAAAATCACGCGAATTTTGAAGTGACAGCGTTTTTAGCGTGACTCAGTAAGCCGTGTGACTGGCAGTGATGGGAGTGCGTCATTGGTGTTTTGTGCCGGTGGTGTAAAGAAATAATACTATAAAATTATTTTCTTAAAAATTTTTGGTAAATAAAACCCCTTGGGAATGAGCCTCAATATTTTCTGATGAACTTTGTATTGTTAGATTCACCACCGGAAATTGATTTGGCCTCAAGGGATATTTTTTCAAATTTCAACAACAGGAATGCACTTTATTTCTCTTTTGCAGCCTCAAGTTCGACTCGATCAATTGAATTGATATGAAGTGTATGGAGAAAAAATATAACTCAGAATTCACTGCAGTGAGTGACAGAGAGCGCATTTTCTCGTCGACGAAAACGTGAAGTCACAGACGGACAGACGGACAGACGGACATGGCGAGCACAATAGTGCATTTTTTCCAGAAATGAGAAAATGTGCTAAAAAGATGCCGTCAAAGAGATGTAATTTGTTGCAATCAATGTAAAAACTTTAGTTTTCTAGTCTTAATTTTTTTTTTATTGGTATTATTCAAGGTACACTTTAAAAATTTAGTAAAATAATAAAATATTTTCTTCTTGGCAAAGGAGTGTGTAACTTTCATTTAAATCATCTACACCTCCGTGCTGAACCTGTTATTCATTTGATTGAACATTCCATCTACGGGCTCTGCGTTCGCATAATTTTTAAGTTGTAAAGATAGATCAACTTGTTCAAAGAAATATTACTATAAGAGAGTATTTCTGTTGTAATTTTTTTTGCAAATTTTCTAGTTAATGTTTCGAAATTCGAATATCAAATTTTAATTATCTTCAAAAGAACTGTGAGTTAGTTAAAATGTTTTAAAAGTTCAAGCGATAACACTTCATTTCAGTTAATGGCACAGCATTGTCGATATATACACGTGAGTACTCCACTCAGTTAAAAACTGCATTCAAATAAGTTCTAAAATTCACTCGGCCTTCTATTTCCTCGGCCTCGCTGAGTCTCATCACCAGCTCACTAGCACTCCCGTTAGCTGGTGGAATTTCAATACTTGCCTCGCCTTGAAGTCATTGCAGACTCACTTTTCCACGATCTCTGGAATCGTTCCACGCTACATTAGAATTCATAACGCAATTACTGCATGCCAACAAGACGGCGAATTATAGAAGCAACCCAAGACTTTCCTCCTTCACGTAGCAATTCAACGCCAAGGAACCAATTTATGTCGGCAGAATTGAGTTTGTACATCAAAAGCTAACTGAATTTTTTAGAATTTGAATTACATTTCAACAAGCTGGAATATCCAGCTTATTGTCCTAAAAACTTAAATGAGGCTGCATACTTTCATTACAATCTTGATAATTTTTCAGCAAATTCTTTAAATTCTTTAGTCTTTAGTTTAAATTAAAACTGTCTGTTTCATGATATATGAATAAATTGGTAGTGTAATTCCTAAATTGTACCCAATTAATTAAAAGTTTTCATAAAATTGTAATACCAATTATTAATATATTTATGAAAACTGAGCGTATATAATTAAAAAGCTAAACATTTTAAAGCTAGTTCACCTATTCTCCAATTGATTATGACTTTCAAAACATAGTATGTATTCAATTTTTCAACTACAGCGATATTGCAACAGAATTATCGAAATAAGCTATTGAAATCATCGTCTAATAATTATGAGTTATTACTATTTCAACAACCAATTGAGTGTACATTAACGGTGATATTAATAGACTCCGATGAGAGCTTGGAATGGTGCTACAGAATTAATGAAGTTATCCCTGAGGTGCAGCGTCGATGAGTTCAGTAATCACGACATGAAAAGAGCTCATATATATATTCCACTAGCTGCGAGTCTATGCATTTCTACGTTAACAGTTCCCATTAAGACGTAGAAATTTCAACGCAGTAGTTGCATAACAAGTTTGTCAGAAATGGCTGAGAAGTTAGGTTTTAAGTCATTGTTCAAACTTTTGACTGTCTGTATTCTATTTCGATGTTAATTGTTGATACGGGTCAGCGCATTCATCAGCCATCAACATACGTAAGTTACTACAATGTATTTACTGAGAAGAAGTAGGAGCTTTCACGAATGTGGACAAATATACGGACACTCAATGCGGATTTCATGAACACATTGCACCTGTCAGACGAACGATCAATGTTACCTAACAATTCTTATGAGGCTGTTAATTAACTACGTAGAGTTCTTATCATTGAAGAAACGCGATAACTTGACCGCATAAACTCATGATCGCTTCGGAAGCCATGCATCCTAAAATCCTCACAAAAGGAGTGAACATCCTATAGGATGTAATGATAGGATTCAACAAATCCTGTATAAATTTTAGCATGGATTTAAACATAGGATCCGCGTGATGTTGACGGTTGATGAAAGTCATCCTGAACAATAAATCTAAGTGTTAGTGAAAGTCATCCCGACATCAAAATTACATGAGTTTGGGGACAAAAAATAATAATTTACAAATTTAAAGTTGCTTTTTAATCCGAGTTGTCACAAGATAACTTATTTTGAGTCCCAAAAATGTATAAAAAATATTTCCTGACTTTTTCGAAAAATTTAATGGCGTTCAACGTTTAAGCTAATAGATTACGAACAGGGGCAACCTCGACAAAGAAATGTCTTGCAAGCTTTATTTTACGTGAAGAAAAATGCCGCATTTGGTGTTAAAGCTTTAGCGAAGCGAAGACAAATCTTCCAAAGCCTCGCGGATTGGCCCGAATTCTTGAAGTGGAGCGTCGAGGTGTCATCAGATTTCATCAAAGCAAATTGGTTCGTCGGATTAGAGGAGGTCGTTAGCGGCCGCAACGATTTCTGAAAGCGCCGACCCAGCTGAGCTCCTATCGAATTCTCCTCGCTCCTTGCGCAATATTTTCCAATAGTTTTTCTTATGTGTGTTCTGCCGAAAGAAAACTATCAACGAAACAATGGCTAACATTAATTATATGCGATGATGATGGAATTAAAAATGTTCATGTGCCGTCATTAATTATAAAATCGAAATCATTGCTACTTAAACAGACGGTAATAAAATTACTTGTCACTCATTACCATTTAAGAAGAATATACTCAGTTGTGCAACATATGGGCACTCGAAAATACAATTAATGAAAACGTATAGAAATACTTTGGCCCTTTAAAGTCAGGCAGGAATTATTAGAATTACAAATAAATAGAAAAGTCTACCACACCTAATCCTCGACGTCATCGAGATCTGAAAGTCATTAGCTAGAGAATAATCTAAGGATGCGAATAATAATTATTCATTGGATGAAGGCAGTGTAAGGAAGCGCTGCTAAGGCTTCAAGAGAAATCACAGGCTGCGGTGACATACTTCAAATCAATTACCATAAAAACAAGAAAAAAATAGCAAAAGGTCACAATGACTTTTGATCTAAGCCAGGGGCAACGATTGACCATGCGAAGTGCCATCATGCGATCATTAATATGAATTATCATTAATGTGAATGATCTGAGCACGATGGACTACCAGCCATACCTTCACCGTGTCCGGCTTTTCATTAAACTAATGAGAGTCTCGAGACAATCGCGGAACGTGCAATCGTTTCCGCTTCCCTTGCCATCTTTCAACTTCTTCAACCTTAAATTATTGTGAATTGGAACGCTTTGGTGCAATCAGAATATTAAATCTATATCATTGGTGAATATAAATCAAAACTTGACACCTAAAATTTGAAATTTTAATGGTGAAATGCCCGAATTTCATTTTTTACTTCTCGAAAACAGAATAGGAGAAACAATGCTACCGGAAATTACATGGTCCTCTAAACTCTAAAGCAATTAATATATTATTGTCTTGCGCAAGATTATTTTACATCAGAAGCTTAACTCAAACAAGTGATTGATGCAGCTTCGGTGAGAAATTACAAATGGTACTTTTGTTTGAGTGGTACGAGCTCAATTTTGAAAATGGAATGCATTCACGAAAGTTTTTTCGGAACTAATATAGCAAGTCTTTCGATGAGATTTTTTCTGAATAAGGCACACCCGAGAAAGTATTGCGTGTCATAAATTGATTCTATGTATGCCTTATATATTGGAAAATAAGGATAAAATATTACATGATGGACATTTCAGTTTTATGATTTTATCATGTATTTGCCCCGCGCTATAACGGATTTTGAATATTTAATGAAATAAGCATGGTAAGAAATATTCAATCAGAAAAAAATTATTCACTAAAATCCATTGCTACTCCCTGAGCGTGCTGTACGATACTGGAATTGTTTCGCAATCCATATCGACGGCCTGCGACGCGCTTCACAAATAACTGATAATAACAGTCAAGATTTCGCAATTTCGATCACTGCAAAATCTTCGTACGACTATCCGCCGTCTACGCAGTCGAACTCACCGAGCCCGGCAGCCTCGCAACGATTCAATTTGCATATTATGATCCTGAAGTTTTTTCACCACTCGAACTAAAGCCATAAATTAGACAGGCGGAATTATTCCCCCTGAGGTATTAAATACGACCGAGAGAATTTTGTTAAAGGTGACCGACGCAGCGTAGCCTTCGAGTTGACATCGCTCGGTACGTACGATCGCCTTAGTGGTCTCGGAAAACCTTTAATCTTCAACAAAATTTGAAGAAAAAAAGTAATAATTATTTTCCATCATGGAATTGTTTCAGTTAACAATAATAAAATTTGAAATTGATTGGGATTGAAAGCCATCCGTGCAAAAGTTCTCCAATAATTATTATTTTCTATAAAACTTTCAACAAACAAACAATGAAATGGAGTCTCTTCTCCAGCATTTAAATCGTCATTCATTTTAATGATTCATGTTGCCATCAATATATTAATGATTCTTGGTCGGTATTGAGAAGCTTTAACATTTCATCATTAATCCTGCGCAGAGTTTCATCATAATTTATTCTAATACCCAAGCTGCATTCTATATATTACTTTGTCTCTCGCGTCAATATTGCTTGTTTTGTTACCATTGCATCACTGCGCCAAACATTCATAGAATATCGAAGAATATCATAGAATATCATAGAATATCGTAGAAAATCGTAGAATTTCATAGAATATCGTAGAAAATCGTAGAATATCATAGAATATCAAAGAATATCATAGAACATCATAGAATATAATAGAATTTCAAAGAATATATCGCGTATAATATAATTGTTAATCAGAGCTAATTATTTCGTGTGCAATTTGAGGATTGTTCTTCCATTGTCATGTCTAGCGAGACTGTATGTTTACAGGAAGGATATGTAATTTTTTCTAGGTTGCGTACAGTTTTGGCCGAATTAAAATTAATGAAATATCCAAATTTTATATAACTTTAGCTTTAGAGTTACTGCAAATGTCAAATTTCACGACTACATGATCAAGCATTATAGAACCCAGTCTCATAATCTTGCTATTTTTTTCTCAGCTTTGAAAGTTTGATTTCACTGTTTGGTTGCATGATTTTATCAAAATTTCCAAAACTTCTGACTTAATAATCACCTCCATCGTTATATCTCATTTAAAAATAATACACGCGTGCCCCGATCATCCATGTACGTTATCAGAAGACGTTGTTCAAAATAAATGTAAGATAAATCACCAGCAAACTATTTTAACAAACAGCTATATACTTCCTATTCCAAAGAATTAAATTTGCATGCAAAATATTCAACTTATGAAAGGAGTTAGGAACGACTTGTGAACCGCTTTAATTATTGGCAGGGAATTATTCCTGTTTCATGTCCGAGCGTGGCATGCGTCAGGAATACCTGCGAAGGAAGTTTTCCTTACTCATATCAAATTTAAATATTATGCCAAATTACTCGATTTCAAAATCACATACAGGACAGGGGCATGCCACTTTTTACATGCAGGACAGGGGCATGCCACTTTTTACATGCAGGACAGGGGCATGCCACTTTTTACATGCAGGACAGGGGCATGCCACTTTTTACATGTCCTACAAGTTTTTATCTCTAGCGAAGTATTAATCATAGACGAAAGTTTTGATAGCTGTGTTCATCAGCGTTTGAATCGGCGGGGCAGTTCTCCTGCGGCCGCAACCTATCTAATTTCACGGTTGACCGACGCTCTGGCGATATCCTCTTGATCAGCCGGACTTCTAATTGATTCTTGGGAATATGATACGTGCAATCGCTACTTTAACAGATAACAAACGGCCAAGATATTTGGTCGAACTATGCGCTGAAGAGAAGCTATTAGATTCTCAACAGCGGCCAATTTCACGCAGAATATCGATACAATCTCCGGCTTCATGTCTGACCAATGATCTCGTTCAAAGTCAGAGATTTTTAGAAATATTTTCAAATCTCATTAAAAGAGGACTTATCTGATAAAACTTCAAACTTCCTACTACCAGAAAAGTATGATTAGAATTGGTATCGTTGAATATTAAGAGTTCTATTGAATTGAATTTCAACAACCTAAAATGAATTACTCTTGGACTATTATAGTATTGCGGTCGAAGTCAACGTTTCAAGTTATTCAAATTCGAAATGAAAGTCAACGGAATTTGATGATTATTTTCATTAAACCTTTTCCTACTAAATTAGTATCATTATATTTGCACAAAATACTACGATTATCTCTTATTTAACTTTCAAATACTGCAAATATAACAATAACAGCAAAAAATCTAGTCCTAATTCACATTTCAGAAATTTTTAACATAAAATCAAATTAACGGAATTATTTCAAAATCATTTGAAGGTGCTGACATAATTTTATTTTTTCGGTCAACACAGAAAAAGTCAGCAATTTGAGTATAGTAACAGGAATTTGAATGAAATTCATTCAGAAATGCGAATGAAGTAGCTGCCTGTCATTGAGTTATTTAAATAAATGAATAACAGTCACTGATGGAACTGTCATAAGCTTTTCGAACGTGCAATATCAACACAATGGCTAATTTTCAGTAGTAATTTCAGTTAATTGAAATAGAATAATGAATAATGAATTTATTGCTAAATTAGTATAAGGCAGGAATAACAAGTGAAAGTTGAGAAATAATCAAAACGCAATAAGTATTTTATTACACCTTATTATTTGCTTTAGACAAATTCTCATTAATATTGAGAACATCAGCACAAACAAGATTCAATTATTCTGAAAGTTTTGTAACGAAAAACGATCTAAATATTTGTGATATCCGCTCAGCCAGGACTCGAGTGTGCCGCTGAGTCACTACTCCAGTACGCCGCTGAGCCTGGACTCGATTGAGCCGCTGAGTATGAACTCGCCTTTGCCGCTGAGACAGGATTCCTGTGAGCCACTGAGCCAGGACTCGATTGAGCCGCTGGGTTTGAACTCACGTGGGCCGCTGAGCCAGGACTTAAATGAGCCGCTGAGCCAAACCTCGAGTGAGCCACTGAGCCAGGGCTCGAGTGAACCGCTGAGCCAGGACTCGATTGAGCCGCTGAGTTTGAACTCACGTGGACCGCTGAGCCAGGACTCAAGTGAGCCGCTGAGTCCATGCTGCTCCGCCCCGCAGGTTCTCAGCTGCACGGAAGCATCGGAGCGTAGACGTAACCGGTCTGTCTGAACGCGCCTTTGATCTATCAAAGGCGCCTTGCGAGTAGATCTTGAATCGATAAATATATAAGTGTATAAAAAAACGCGAAGAAATTCGTAAACAGTGACCACTTCAGAAATAAGAGGTTGCTAAATTCCGTATTAGAAAATATGATGAAAATTCTTTTTGTTTACACGTTATCTTCTTTCATAACGGTAGACTTCCAGATCAGAAAATCTTGCATTTTCAATTAATAAAGATAAGAAGAAAGTTTAAGGGCTGAACCAAAAATTATACGTGGAGAGACTGTGAATATATATATTAAAATTTTATATCTGAAAACATTTTGAGTGCAAATTTCAACAAAGTCATGTACTATGAATCAAATTATACTTTCCCTCCAATAATAATGGGAATTGTTAAATCTAAATAAAGCACTATGGTTAAAATTTATACCATTTATCCCATTATTACTGGGAATTTTTAAATTTAAACAATGCAAACAACTGTAGAAGTTACTAAGCAATTATTAGCGGCAACACTAGTAAAATATTTAAAACCCTTGTCAACACTTCACAGGATTAAGAATTGAGAGTAAACCTGTTGAGCTCAGACGCTCTACTGCTGCGTTTGGTCTGTGAAATACAAGTGAATAATTTTATAGTAAATTATGGCAGTTTATATGTAGACATTTGTGACAGTTCATATGTAGACATTTGTGACAGTTCATATGTCTAGAACACTGTACGTCTTGTCCGCAATTCTCTCAAGTATCACATCAATTCCGAGTCACACCTCCACAGAAAAGAAACTGAGACCGTAATCACATTTTACCTCGAAAAACTTGCTGAAACTTTTCCTGGACCCGACGGACTCTTGAGTTTCGTTGTTGAAACGGCGGGGCCTCCCACCACTTGGTATTCATTGGCCGGCATACATCGCTTGGTAATGGCACCGACGGGAGACTCTCGAAAAGAGTAATTGCATGGTAATGCATCCGGCCAAACATTGCATTATTGTTACCGCTTATCTTACGGCAACGTGAATGCATCTCAGTGATACATCAGGCCAAACATTGCATTATTGTTACCGCTTATCTTACGGCAACGTGGATGCATCTCAGTGATGCANTTATTATTATTATTATTATTATTATTATTATTATCACTCTACGAAGCATTTATCGTGGCGTCTGGTTCAAACGATCTTCAAGATTACGTCACACATAAGATTAATAGCAGGCGAAAAATAAATAGACACAAGAGATTGGAACGGATAAGCTAAAGGAACACAATGCTATAAAAATATAGATGCCGTTGCGTGCTAAATTTTTCAGTTTGGTCCTCAGTTAAACTTCGCAATCAAAAAAAAAAGCAAAACACAATCGGCACTTCATCAGAATTAATGGACAATGAAACAATGTGAAATGTTCACATACCGACAGACTGGTCACTAATACTGTTGCTAATATTAAAGCTCGTGTAACATGTTTACAACGATTTTTCAACCTAGAAACTACGATATGATCAACTAGAGTTAATAGTTTTGACTCAAAACACGTTTATGGACAAAAAATCAGGCCATGGACGGTGCTAATTTGGTTTAAAGTATGCAGATTAACGCTCATTTATTGAGACACTAGTTATTAACACTGCCATTGAAGGGTTTAAGATTATATTCAATTGAATCCCGTCAAAAACTTAAATGATCAATCTAAAATAAAATTACTCTCGCTGACAACGTTGGTCAAGGAACGACTCACATCATGCCTCAGCATCGGCACCGGATGAGTTTCTATTATTCAGACTTCGATTATCTGGGCAACTAGATATCCAATTCTCACTCATTCCCTGGACGTTCGCACGAATTTGCGAAATTAGAGCCGCATTAAAGGTGGCCACCGCCATCCTTTCGACGGCCAACTATTAACAGCCTGTGATAATCAATATGATCTCTATAGAAGATGATTCGGGCCCGCTCGCCTTATTGGCCTTGGCTACTTCGTGAGAGTGTGTGATTGAAGCAGAGACCTGCATGGTGATTGGCTAAGCAAACACACCTGATGAGTCCAATGCAGCTCCGGCAATCAAGTTTGGGCTGGTTGTGCCACGAGTTGCTCCAGGGTTGTGTCCTGAGTTGCTCCAGGGTTGTGCCCTTGACCTCATGCTTAAAGCTTGGTTGATAGCTCGGCTCATGGTTGAGATGCACGAGGCAAACAACGTTGAAATACGTTGAATTATTGTTTATTCAACCAAACAACGTTGAATTATTGTTTATTCAACCAAACAACGTTGAATTATTGTTTCTTCAACCAAACAACATCGAATTGTTGTTTATTCAACCAAACGACGTTAAACTATTGTTTATTCAATCACACAACGTTGGATTCAACGTTTATCCAACTTCAAATGTCTATTGGGAAAAAGTTGTTAGATCGTTCATTGTGTGCTAGTAGGTTAGTTTCTAACTGTTTGGTTGCACTGGCTTATCAATCTGTCCATTGCATACTTCAACATACATTTTACTAAGATGTTAAGATGTTAAAGACAGTTACACACACAATCAATATCTGCACAACACTGCTCCTCCTACCTGCCATAAAATCAGAGAGTAAATTATTCAAATATTAAATTATTTTACGTCCTTCCGTGATGCTCCGCCCGAAGTCTGTCCCTGACAAGTAGCCGGGAGCACGAGAATACCTCGAATTTTCATATATGTAGCATTACGCTCGTGCCACTACTGGACCTTATACACAGGCACCGTTCACCTCGGTAGATGTTTTTCTCGTTATCCCTCACGTACTTGATCTCTCTCTTGCTTTATCCAAACTTGGCACCTGTATTTCTCTCAACCGAACTGCCCAAGTTCAACTGCCCTCCCCCACTCAACCGAGTTCAACTGCCCTCCCCCACTCAACCGAGTTCAACTGCACTCCCCCACGCAACCGAGTCTAACTGCCCTCCCCCACTCTACCGAACTCAACTGCCCTCCCTCACTCAACCGAGTTCAACTGCATGCCCTCCCCCACTCAACCGAAGTCGATTGCCCTCCTCCACTCAACCGAACTCGACTGCCCTCCCTCACGCAACCAAACTTGGTTGTGACGGCTGTCTAAGTGGCAGTGTACAAACGCAGGCTCGGTATTCAACTGACCGTATTCAACTGACCAGTAACTCTGCCCAAAAGCTGCCACGTCTTTGCTATTTCATTTCACGTTATTCATCAACTTAGCTGTGTTGAAGCATTGAATTTCTCACATATTTCCGAGCTACGCTTGCCAGTGTCTTAACTATGAGGGTATTTCTTTTATTTTGTCTTTACCTTGATATCTTGTTATTGAATTTGTTCTTAAAATTTATTTTTTTTATGTTGTTTAAATTTTACTTGTAAATCTTTCATTGATAATTATTAACCCTTGGTTTCTAGCTGGCAGTTTCATGCTTGATACTTTCAGCGGTAATATTTCTTACAGTAATCTTCACTTGCAAATAAATATAGTAATACATAAATATAAATAAAAATTTAGTGGTATAAGTTCAGTAAAACTTCTGTTAATAATATTGCATCGATAAATAATGCTTGTCTGTATCTCCTTGAAAATATCATCAATGTTAAAAATAACAACCAGGATGTTTGAGTTTAATTTCTCTTCATGAAGTCTGTTGAGCGATCCACAATGGAAAGATTATATACAAATGAATATAATAAATATGAATATTATTTGCTTCGTCGCAGACGTAACGATGCGAAGCGCAGCTGTCCGCTGTCAGCCGAGTGCTCCTACAGCCCTCGATCGCTGCCACTCGAACGAATCAAGCGTCGTGATTGGTTGGACGACGGCCAATCAAAATCAGCGACACCAAATAAGAGGTTTTATATTTTTTAATTCATGCAAAGAATGATATCATTATTATCGTTGAAAATCCTGTTGAAGTATTCAAGTACGGTGACGCGAGTGTCAATTATATACTTCAGTCACCGCAGCTGCACTGCGAGATGCGGGAACGAAAGCATCAAATAAATCGTTGCAACAGTAGAGCAAAGACTGATGCTTTAGTCATCAGATACTAAAATGTCAGAATTATTTCAGAATTACTTAACAGATTTATGTCAGAAAATTTATTCAACGCCGACGAGCTTTGAAATATATCAACTCGGGTTTTGAAAATTGCACAAATAGCATTCTGTACGTGGGAAATAACATTCACTTTCGTTTATAACAAAAATGCTTTTCTTGATTGCTGATTCACATGGATGATCAATATTAACGTGAACGTCTTGATTATCCCAAAAATTAGTCGGTGCTGACAATTTGATTGTACCACAATTTTGAGGTACCACAAGCGCCACGAGACTGTAAGTTAAACACGCATAGTCCATCCACCTGATCTCTGCAACGCACGGCGGGAGCGATCATGGAAGGATTCATCTGTCTCGGCAATCGGGCTCACGCTTGGTCGCACATCAAGGCATCCAATACTGATGAATCTCTGCCATTTACATCGCGTGGTTATTGATGGCTGCTCATCAGTGTGATCTTAGTGTAATCTCAGCCATCAATCAAAGATTCCTTCACATGGAATATAAAGAATGCAACTTTACGATAGAGTTAGGGAGATCTTTCAGTGGTCCAAATACAGCTTGTCGTCGCGGTCATCATCAATTGGTCTAGACTATGATAAGATAAATGGATTGAACAACGACCAGGTATGGAATGTACAGTAAGCGCAGGTTGTACGCCTGGTAATTTGCTATAGAGACATGATAGTTATTCATAACAGGAGACTCATTTCCATCAGTGATAAGACACCACGTATTTATGGAATAAGACGCTGGTGAGTGAGATACTAAACGTTATGGTTCAACCAAAATTACAATGATATGCTAAACGAGTTCTTCTGAAGTCTTCTCGATTATTTTGAAAAGACAGTTTTCTTAGTAAGTCAAACCAATAAGCACTTGAACACTAAGATGACTACAAACCTTTAAACTTGAAGGCGATCGTAGCTGAGAGACGGACATGAATGATTGAATGATAACGTATTTACTGGAAAGACCACAAGCTTCAGTTCCGCTCAGATTCTTCCTAAACTAGAGCGGCTGTAGATGACAGTTACTTAGACGTCCCGTCCGTTCAAAGAAGTCACCGCTCCACTGAACGGATGTGTTCAGTGGAGCGGCCTACCAACGTTAGCTTTTTCCAATAAATATTCAGTTGAATATAGTTGGTCAGAGGGCGGCCATAGAATTTTCAGCTGTCAGTTGACACTGAAGGAGCTAGACGTTTCAAGACGAATATGATTTGGGCACTGGTTGTTAGATCGTCACTTGATTATGATTACTACTGGTTTATTGGTTATGATTGGTTTATTGATTATCGTTGTTTTATTATCACTGGTTTATCAATGGTTTATTAATGATAATAAAATTAATAGTTATAATAATGATAATAATAATTGTAATAATAAAAGAATAATAGTAATATTAATGAAAACCAGAAACTGCCGCGCAGAGCTGGCTGGGCCATCTTGCCCTGATTGAATATTTTAATTGATTACTAGTGGCTTATAGATTATAAATGGTTTATTGATTATCACTTGTTGATGATTGTTGCTGGTTTATTGATTATTGCTGGCTTATTGATTATTGTCAGTTGATTGATCATTTTTACTTTATCTATTATTGTTATTTTATTGATTATTAATAATGCATTGATTATTGTTAGTTTATTGATCATTGCTACTTTATTGGATATTTTTAGTTATTGATTATTGTTAGTTTATTGATTATTATTAGTTTATAGATTACTGTTAGTTTACTGATTATTGGTAATTTATTGATTATTATTATTCTTTCCATATTAATCTTCGAGTCAAGAGAAATGAAGCTCATTTTCAAATAGGAAAAAATTCATTAGTTTTGCGTTTATTGTTGTATTGGTCTCAGATCTGAGCTTTATACTTCGTAGTTGCACTGTGGGGAATTCGTTCAATAATATCAGAAATTGCACTTTATTTTGAAAATCTTTAAATCACTAACAATTTTGGGGATTTTATAAAAAACTGTGCAATTTTAACATCTTTTTCTGTATGTATTACTCCCTCGTTGCCAACTAATCCTTGTCCAGAAAAATCATTTTCTATCTAATTATCATACACAGAGCTGGGCAGCGCTACTTTGAAATGTAGCGGCCGCTACCGCTACCGCTACACCCACTAGATTGTAGCGAGCGCTGCCGCTACCGCTACAGTAAAATGTAGCGCCGCTACATTAGCCGCTACAATGGCCAAAATAATTGGAAATCTCTAAATATTTATTGTTCTGCTATTGGGATTTACTCATAAACATTTAATGATAATAAAACATTTTCAAAAAATATCAATACAACTTTATTGCAATTAACCTAACCGAACTAGTATGGGTTACCCCAGGATTAGATACAGTAAATAGAAGTTACAGTTATTTTTATGTTTTACCTTCCTTACATGGATGTCTACTTTAATCTACCAATCTCAAAAATTATCCACATATACATATAAAAAATCAGTCTTTTATTTGTATATACATGTGGATTATTTTTGATATTGGTAGATTAAAGTAGACATCCATGTAGGGAAGGTGAAACATAAAAATAACTGTGTAAAAATAACTGTAAGCAAACTGAAACATGGAAAAATACCTGTAAGTTGTAACTGGTAACAACTTAAGTAACAACTAACATGTTGACACTAGTAACAGGCTGAGGTTGACAATATCACACCGAAATCTTTCGTACAGTTTTATTCCGTAATCTATATTATGTATGTAACATGCTGGTTTTTAAATAATATTTAATACTATTAAGTAAAATCTAAAGGCTTTATCTATAAATGTAGCGGTAGCGCTGTAGCGTGCGCTACCGCTACCGCTACATTGCCTTAAATGTAGCGCCGCTACCGCTACTGAAAATGTAGCGGCCGCTACATATAGCGCGCCACTGTCCACCTCTGATCATACATTATAACTAATTGTCATAGTTATAGCTAGTCGCTGAATCCATACAGTTCTTCCGATACTTATTTATTCACAAAATGAATGTCTGATTCAAATTACTTTAAAAAATTCACTGTAAATGTTTCATTTTTATCATTTACTTGATGCAGGAAAATTATGAATGAATAACTGACCACAAACAACACATATGATTTCCATCCTATTACTGATCACATTAAACAAATATAATAAATTACTGACATGAAGCAACACATATATATAATTGCTACCTCATTACTGAACACGTGCAACTCATCTAACTATTGGGCTCATGCAAAGAAACGTACGACGTCGTTTGCAATATGAAACTCTGTGATGCATTTCAGAGTCGCTTCTTAATCAAGGATTTTCTCAGGCTTTATGGTGAGATGAGTTCGGTCGGGCAGGCTTAAACTGATTACGTAAGTCATAATTTGCAAGCAGAACTGAGCCTTATTAGAGCAGGCGAGCGAACAACTATCTCACTCATGGCAACGAAACTGCAGTAAGCTTAACTACTAACCTGCCGATTGTTCCGGCGCACGTTAACCTGGGATGTGGTCGTTTGGAAGGCAGTGAATAGCTTCATATTGCCTAATGTGACTTTCAATGATCCATGATAAATTTATTTCTAACATTATTAAAAAATTTTTTGCCTAGTTTATCATACCACCTTGTAGAGTTTTTCCCTTGTTATTTGAGTTGGTGTTATAGTCCTTTCAAGAATAAATTTATTCATTACCACTGCTTCTATTTCTAATAAAAAAATACTATTACTCGACCTTCAACGTCCGGACACACGAATGAAACTATCGACGCGACCTTGCAGCCTACAAATTATTTTTACGGCTCTTTTGGTTAAACCAAGAAAATTCAATATCCATTCTAAAAACAGTGCGGCACAACCTGTCCTCGAAAGAGACTCGTCAATGCGCCTTATAATTTTTTCGCTAGCTTCTTCGACGCAGTAAAACCTAAGTCTTTGTTACTTCTACGGACGCCGTTGCATAATCTTGAAAGCATTTTCAATTCATTTGTTGGTAAAAGCTTCTTAGAGCGAATTTAATGGTGCTTGGCACTTAGTGAGAATCACTCGACGACGGCTTACCACATCCGCCATTAAATTCACGTCAACTTATTTGTTCGATAGTTGTATATTCAATAGATTCTCTGCTCCCTGACGGGCATAAATTTAGACCTCGACTTTGCGACTTCCATGAATACGAAATTACTTCTGACCCATGACTCGTGGCCTAATTTCCTAGCTTTTTCGATTGAATGCGAAGTCATCGATCGGAACCTCGACTCAAAGCCGGTACACTTCCGCTCTCTCGCAACTCTAAGAGTCGAGAGCAGCAGCATTTCCGAGCATGTTTTAATTCTTAATGAGCAGCTGCGGCTCTCCTAATGGAATACATGAACACAATTTCATCGGCAGTTCCAACGGAGGTATATAGCTATCACATAAATTGAATAGTACATAATAATGGAGGAAATTTAAGCCACATGTAAAGCATAAAGATCCTTGAAGTTCTTTATAAAATAATAATAGTTTTAACACATCTGATGCAGCCATAAAAAACTAATTTTAAACCAAATCCTCAATCAAGACGCATCTTATGTAATTAACTGATAAAAGAAAAATGGCGTTTTTTTCTTATTTCTTGTCATGAATATAAAAATCAAAGTTTGTTATTATAATTTGTCTTTCTTTAATTTGTGCAGAATTAAATTAGATTCACCAAGATTGGAACACATAGTGAGTTCCTTACTGCAAATTAATTTCAGAAGCTGCAGCAGATTTTTCCATGAACCTTTGAATTTCCCTTTTAAAATTTTTTTTGTTTGTAGTGCAGTCTCTTTCTCAATTTCATCGTACCAAGAGGGAGAAAAACTATAAAAAGGTTCTGTTACAAAGAGTGAGAAATATTGTAAGACATTTATGTCTTAACTTACATTGACGTGGAGGTAAAATTTGCCTGTTAATTGTGACTGCTGCCCACGAGGCACAACAAATATGTAAAGAACTGGAAAACTTATGTAGCCTATTTGCCGGGAACTTTGTCCCGATAACCGTTAAAAAAATTTCCGGTAATCGAAAACAAAAGGCTTGGTTAGCTAATAATTGGTGACGTGACTGACGTCTTAATTGGCTATTTTATTACAACACTTTTCTTTAACTTCAATTCTTGTTGTTTGTTTGTTTGTTGCCTGTCTACCAAAAATCTTAAAATCGAAATTTACAACACTACCTGTCCTACCTGTCCTATCGATCTGAAATTTTGCGCACTTGCTTAAAATTGGAGAAAATGCATGAATCAATTGACAGAATACATAATTTTAAAAATTAAAAAATATATATTTTTTTAATATTAAAAAACGTAAAAAAATAATTTTGTCTGCTACAAATCTTATGATCAATATTTAACACACTTCTACCGGTTCAATTAATCTAAAGTTTTGCACACTTGGGTAAAGTCGGAGACAATGCATGAATCAATTGACAGAATGTATCATTCTAAAATTAAAAAAAATGTAATTTAAAAAAATTCAAAAATAATTTTGTATTCTACACATCTTATAATCAATATTCAACACACTTCTACCTGTCCAATCGATCTGACATTTTGCACACTTGCGCAAAGTAGGAGATAATGCATTAACCAATTGACCCAATAAATAATTTTGACAATTTAAAGTTTTTTCATATATTAATATTAAAAAATGTTAAAAATTAATTTTTTTAATAAATGGAAATAAAATTTAAATTCATTGTAGATGTGTAACATCTGAGATACTGTATTCATTAGAAGTAATGTCTTTAAATAGTAATTTTTAAAAGCATATGATTTGCTTTACTGACGTACTGATTTGCTCTACAGACGATCAACCACTCTCACGATGTCAAGATAACACCGGCCGCACACGGTTAGTCAGCGGAGCTGGTAGACAAGTAAGAAGTCATGTCCATAGAACCAGGCCTGTAAATAATGTAAGAAGTAAACGCATGCGTCAAAGTGAATGTGCACAAAAAGATTTGAAATGTTTTTGCACGAATTCGGATTCTGTTTTGAACAAAAAAAAGTGGGCTGTTAACTGTGATCGAAAACGAGTGCATAGATATTATTTGTATAACAGAAACCCTCCCTAAAAATCACGGGGGGAAAGTTGTACCTGTTGAATTTCAGTTGCCAGGTTTTGATTGTTTTCATAACTTAAATGACGAGCAGTGCAGTAGAGGTGTAGCTTTGTGGGTTAGAACCTCTTATGGGGCCCAGCAAATCAAGTTATCTGCAGAGCATCAATCAGCTAGAGAATCAGTGTGGTGCGTACTTTCTCTCAAAGGCAAAGATAGCCTTCTCATAGGCGTCGTGTATAGATCACCAAACAGTTCCTCTGATAACGATAGAGTACTAAACAGTCTTTTACCGAGCATGGCTTTTCATAGGTCACACACGTTGATCGTTGGTGATTTTAATCATCCAGGGCTAGCCTGGACAGATGGATCCTCTCCCAGGGAAGAGAATCACCCAGCATCCTTGTTCATGGAGTCTGTGAGAGACTCCTTCCTAGTCCAGCAAGTTACTAAGCCAACCCATTATAGAAGTAAACAGATTCCCAATATTCTCGACCTGGTGTTTACTAGTGATGAATCAATGTTAGATGAGCTTCGTCACGAAGCTCCATTGGGCAAAAGCGATCACCAATCATTGTTTTTCAGTCTAAAGTGCTGTACAGAGAAGACGCCTCGAAAGCGTGAGCGTTTGAATTTTGCGAAAGGCGACTATGATAAACTCCGTGAAGCAGTGAATGCAGTGAATATTTCAAACTGTATTAAGGCTGTCTCTTATACACATCTAGATGTGTATAAGAGACAGGTNNNNGTGTAGGAGTGAGGGTGTGTAGGAGTGAGGGTGTGTAGGAGTGAGGGTGTGTAGGAGTGAGGGTGTGTAGGAGTGAGGGTGTGTAGGAGTGAGGGTGTGTAGGAGTGAGGGTGTGTAGGAGTGAGGGTGTGTAGGAGTGAGGGTGTGTAGGAGTGAGGGTGTGTAGGAGTGAGGGTGTGTAGGAGTGAGGGTGTGTAGGAGTGAGGGTGTGTAGGAGTGAGGGTGTGTAGGAGTGAGGGTGTGTAGGAGTGAGGGTGTGTAGGAGTGAGGGTGTGTAGGAGTGAGGGTGTGTAGGAGTGAGGGTGTGTAGGAGTGAGGGTGTGTAGGAGTGAGGGTGTGTAGGAGTGAGGGTGTGTAGGAGTGAGGGTGTGTAGGAGTGAGGGTGTGTAGGAGTGAGGGTGTGTAGGAGTGAGGGTGTGTAGGAGTGAGGGTGTGTAGGAGTGAGGGTGTGTAGGAGTGAGGGTGTGTAGGAGTGAGGGTGTGTAGGAGTGAGGGTGTGTAGGAGTGAGGGTGTGTAGGAGTGAGGGTGTGTAGGAGTGAGGGTGTGTAGGAGTGAGGGTGTGTAGGAGTGAGGGTGTGTAGGAGTGAGGGTGTGTAGGAGTGAGGGTGTGTAGGAGTGAGGGTGTGTAGGAGTGAGGGTGTGTAGGAGTGAGGGTGTGTAGGAGTGAGGGTGTGTAGGAGTGAGGGTGTGTAGGAGTGAGGGTGTGTAGGAGTGAGGGTGTGTAGGAGTGAGGGTGTGTAGGAGTGAGGGTGTGTAGGAGTGAGGGTGTGTAGGAGTGAGGGTGTGTAGGAGTGAGGGTGTGTAGGAGTGAGGGTGTGTAGGAGTGAGGGTGTGTAGGAGTGAGGGTGTGTAGGAGTGAGGGTGTGTAGGAGTGAGGGTGTGTAGGAGTGAGGGTGTGTAGGAGTGAGGGTGTGTAGGAGTGAGGGTGTGTAGGAGTGAGGGTGTGTAGGAGTGAGGGTGTGTAGGAGTGAGGGTGTGTAGGAGTGAGGGTGTGTAGGAGTGAGGGTGTGTAGGAGTGAGGGTGTGTAGGAGTGAGGGTGTGTAGGAGTGAGGGTGTGAAGGAGTGAGGGTGTGTAGGAGTGAGGGTGTGTAGGAGTGAGGGTGTGTAGTAGTGAGAATGTGTATGAGTGAGGGTGTGTAGGAGTGAGGGTGTGTAGAAGTGAGAGTGTGTAGGAGTGAGGGGTGTGTAGGAGTGAGGGTGTGTAGGAGTGAGGGGAGTGCAGGAGTGTGATAAGCTAGAATGAGTTGTAGGGTGAATGGCAACATGAGTGACGCGGAAGGCTCGGTTAAATAGCGTGCAGTTACATGATGTAAATGAGTTGCAGACAGCAGCAGTGAAGACAGAATCGGTGTCTGGGATTGGAAAACCCTAATACTTCACGTAGGAGTTAGAATATAAGCAGAGGTGATAATGTACAATTGATTTTAACCACGAAGACAAGATATATCTTATGAATTCAATCGGATTGTAATGACATAATGCAATAATGATACCGATCGTGGAAAGTACTAAATGAAAAACTTTCTGTATATGAAATGGTCTCTGTATTACCATCGAATAATGAAACACTTTAACGGAGTTCAGAATTTTGATATACCCACTACATTTTGTTGAAACTACTGAAAAATTGAATTCACTAATGACTTGAATTCAGAAATTTATGGAGAACCCATGAAGTTTTTGACTCGGCTCTTGTTTGACGAATAGCTTCATGAAAGAAAGATGGTTACACTCATAAAATTGAATGAGGTCATGTTTTCCAAATATTCATATTATCCAAGCACATAGCCTGCACATATCTCTAACACGCCTATTTACAATGCTAAACTCGGTCGGGATGACCCAAACAACGGCAAGATTTGCTTCACTATTTAGACAAACTCTCGCACATTTCCCATGGTGTAATAGACTTCACCCGTTGCCTCAACCTTAAGAGCTTTCTTGGGTCGCGATTTTTCACAGTAAAAAGTTCGTTCCGTAAAACCTCAATTTAATTGAACTTTTTCTTAAGATATAGATGAATGAAGGCATTTCTCCGTGTATCCAAGCCAACAGAGAACAATGAGACTCATCAATTTAAGGAAAATAGAGCGACACTTTCAAGCTCCACTATTATTAATCTTGTAAGAAAAGCGTTGAGATTAATAGGTGTACCATTATTTACATTTGAAATGTATTTGCAACTGAAAGAAATTCCCATAGGAAAGTGAGCCCTTAATAACTATTAAACCAATTTGTATAAAGTATTAGATACGATTAAATTAAAATTCATTAATAAATTCCGTATGAAAGATGAGGTCAGTATAAGGAACCGAGCCTCCAGGAAGATAAGGTTGCCGGGGCAATTCAGAAGCCGTTGATGTGACCGTTGACTGTCGTGTCTAGAACTTGCGCTGTTAACTCCAGCCAAGTTCGCTAATCCGCCCCATGCATATTGATGGTGATGCATGAGAGGCTCTCATATATGAGCCATGTGTCAGAGGGACCAGCCAAAGCTTGGACCATTAAGAAATATGGCCTCGGCTGGCTTGATTTTCTGGAATAACGTTCTTGAGATCGAAACCTGCGTGAGCAGAATCTGATGGTTTTTCTATTTGGATTGTAAATTTTTTACGGAATATGAATATTTTCTAATCGTGGTGTGAAAATTTCTTGCAAAACCGCAAACCAAGAACAAAAATCAAGCTTAGATGAAAAGAAATTTAATCCTGAACAGTTTTTCTCCCGTCTGAAACTATAATTGTTTCATAAAATGTTTCTAACGGGGGCTGAAACCATTGCAACTTTATAAAATTTTCATCGGGGTCAGAAACTATAATTGCCTCATAATTTTTTTGTAGCGGAGGCTGAAAACCATTATTGCTCCATACAATTTTTCTGCCCGAGTCTGAAACCATCATTAGTTTATGAAAAAATTCTACCTTTTGTAAAACCATAATTACTCCCTAAAATTCATCTACCAAGTTTCTGAAATCATCATTTCTGAAAATTTTTTCTAACGGAAACTGAAAACAAATATTACACCATGAAATTTTTCAATCGGGATTTGAAACCATCATTACTTCATAAAATTTGTCTACCGTGGTCTGAAACCATCGTTACTTCATAAAATTCTTCTACTTCGGTCTAAAACCATAAATGCTTGACAATTTTCTACCAGAGTCTGAAAATCTGTGACGCAGAAGTACCTACAAACGGCCATAAACGGGCCGGCCATAAATGCCTCCAGAGGGACAAGTTCTCACGAGTTTTCAGTCGCCTAAATCGATTTCACATCGCAAGGTCGGTCCCACAAACCTAATCTAAATCTCGTTATTCGAGCTGCTTGAGGGTCATTACCGCCCATGGATAAAACAATTCCAGAAACTTTCAGTCGAAGTTTTTCGCATCAGATTTCAGTTTAATTGCTTTTTAGTGATGTCGAGGCAACGAAAACAGCCTATATGATCTCTGTATGATACAAAAACGCGTTGGTGAAGCCATGACGGCTGCTCAATATTGTTGTTCTTTTCCAGGCCTGCCAAACTGCATGCAAATCGGACGCCGGGCTACAGTTTGGCTCGTGCGCCATTTGAATTTTAATGTCGCCTACACCGGCCGGCAGCCGCTGCGTTGCAGTAGAACCTGTGCGCGTACAACAGAAGTCAGTGACTAGCATTGCTGTCTCAACCATTATCATTGCCAGTACGCTGATGAAAAAAGTCGGTGAATAGCATCGCTATCTCAACCGTTTTCATCGTCTGTACGATGATGAAAGAAACCAGCCGTTATCATCGTCAGTGCGATGATGAAAAAATCCAGTGACTATCATTGCCATCTCAACTGGAATCATCGTCGGTAGGATAATGATAAAATTGTGTGAATAGCATCGCTTTCTCAACGGTTATCATTGCCAGAATGCTGATGAAAAAGCCAGTGAATAGCATTGCTATCTCAACTGTTATCATCGTCAATCCGAGGATAGTCTTTTGTCGACTTCACCACTACATTGACTATGTCACTTACCAATTACTTTCAGAATTCTACCATTTTTGAACAAAGATAAAATCAACATTTGCACAAATTTAAAATGATCATAAATCATAATCGCAAACCTCTTATTCCAGTCACGAAAGAAGCCAAAGATGACCATGTGGCATTTATGTATTTTATTATTTTATTTCTTCAATATAAAGTTCTATAGAACGAAAACGTTGGAAAGTATTTTAGAACGCTATTTATAAAAAAATTCATACAAAAATTCGTCTAATTTTACAACAATTTGTTAGTTTAATCGCAACCAGTTATCACGAATTAAATAGTCTAACTCTTCTATTCCATTCCTTTAGCCTGAAAAACTTAGTCAATTAAACTATTTGGAAAGGCTAAGCCAGCGTACATTCCTACTAGCTTCTCAAAATGGTACACACAAAACATAAAGCGTTTATTGTGAGCAAAAATTGTATTATCCAAGCTAGTATTCCTCTCCTCGGATCCGCAGGCTAGGTACTCGTATTTCACTGAAATCGCAAGCCTGGGAAACTATTTTCACTCGACGATATTGAATTTTGAATAAGAATCCTAGTGAGAGGGACTATAAGTTTCATACATAATTTACCCTCATAAGAAAATTAGAATTATTAATCAGTATCAAAGCTTGAGATTTAGCATTTCCGCAAATATTTTTTAAAATAAAAATTATAATTAAATTTTTGCAGATATTATTAGCAAACCTTTTGCAAAGCATAGTTTTTAATTGTCTATTTTTATGCGCTCCTATGGTTTACTTGTTTATCAGACTTTTAGGAGGTAAAGATAGCCGACAATGTATCGAATAGTTTCAATGCTAACTCAGTTGTTCGTAGGCCGCGTTAAAACTGCCCACAATATTTCGGTGCGTTAATTTATGCCTTCTTATAACTTGTTTATAGTTCTGATGATTATTTGTTATATTTGAATATTACAAGCGTACATTGGAGTTTATAGGGTTTATATAGTCATCTTTGTTCTCACAGATACAATTTTTTCATTCAATAAAAAGGAAATTTGTTGTCGAAAATGTGGTTATCTTAAAACCTGAACGCGGACTTACGTCAATCCAAACTCAGCAAAACGGAAAGCGTTTTACAATATTTATTTTTCAAAGCAAAAATTATATTAACGGAAACGCTAAGGTTGTTGAGTACTGCATACATGGTTCTAGCGCAGACTTGACGTAGTAAAGCAAACAATATAAAGACAAGTGAACAGTTTTTTCCTTCTCAAAATAGATGTTTTATACTTATGTAAAAGATTAAAACAAATCCACAAATTGTTGATGCTTAGCTTAAATTAAAGCTCTGTCCGAAAATACATCGTCCATAATTGAATTGAACCCACGAGATATAATAATGCTCAATTCAATTTAAAACTTACAGTCCCCTACAGCCAATGTTTTCCAGTAAAATAAAATTTACAAATTAGCGTTATAGGATAATCAGCAGCGCTATGGCGGCATTATTTTAATTCAAAATATTTATTGAAAACCTATCTTTGAGATGTAAGTGGATGAATTCATAAGTTATGTCCATGAAAATAGTGATGCATTTATTTCAAATTTTATCTAGATCCAGGAATAAATAAAAGATTTTTCACTAAAAAGATTCATAAGCGAGAATAAACATCAATTTGTAGTTAAATGACAATGGAAAATCTTGTCTAATCATACTTCAACCAACAGCGAGCTACGCTTTCATTCATCAACCATCAACGCCTTCATTCAGCACCCAGCATTCAGCCTTCATTCAACAACTAGTGACCCTTCGATTCAGCCTTCATTACAACACTTCTTTACAACACTTCTCTTTAGCTTCCCTTCTTGTCTGTTTGTCTGTCTGCTACAAATCTTGTAATCGAAATTTAATACACTTCTACTTATCCCATTGATCTGAAATTTTGCACACTTGCGTAAAGTTGGGGACAATGCATGAATCAAATGACAAAATAAATAATTTTATGAATAAAAAAAATTTTTCAATGCTAAAAAAACTGAAAAAATAATTTTGTCAACTGCAAATCCTATATTATTATTGATATTTGACACACTTTTACCTGTCCAATTGATATGAAATTTTGCACACTAAATTTGTGTGAAGTTGGAGGCAATGCATGAATCAATTGACAGAATAAATAATTTTGAAAAAATTTTATATATTAAAAAATTGAAAAATTAATTTTTTTAATATCCGAAAATAAAATTAGAAATTCATTGTACATCTGTAACATTGGAAACACTAGATTCTTTAGAAGTGTTGTCTTTAAAAATAATTTTTAAACGTATATTATTTTACAGCTGCAATCACTTTACGGTCCTAAATTTATTCCTCAAATTTCACATTTATACAACGAAATTAATTAATACACATGAAAGTGAATGTTACCTTTGAAAATGTTTTTTGTTCATTCAACAATAAATTCAACATAAAAATAATAGTTTGATATTCAAACAGAATTCCCATCATAAAGTTAGATTGTGCGCTGTACCTTTTAGTGGCAGTCAACAGAAAGAAACATCCTTCTTTAAACGCTCATGTAATTCTCATTTTGATCTCGGCCAAAATTCATGGTTGTTCCTAGAAATTTTTCGCGTCTGTGGTTAGTTTAATTTCAGTGAGCACGCATGTGGCTCGACTTGAAGGTTTTCCCTCGAGAATCAGCGGCATATCTTATTCAGGCGGATGAAGGTAATCTCGAGACTCTCAAATATAAAAGGAGCTTGCTTGTTCCCGACACAAACTCTCTCCAGCATCCATGATGGGAGCTCACTCGTCAAGTCGACTTCACGAATATTTATGCCGCTCTAAAAACTCGAGCTGCACACAGTCTACTTCATCTTCTATGCTCTTTCTCGCACTACCGCTCATGAATATTCTTAAAGACGTTATGCTCGTGTAAATTTTCTCTCAAAATATAAAGTGCAATATGTTGCACACGAAATCGATGTTATGTTGTCGATGTAGAATGATGAACGCAAATGATGAGGGTGATACAGCACTGAATAGGTAAAATATGTGCGAGAGATGTAAAATGTGAAGTGTGCACTAAAAATGGCAAGCCAGCCTCAGAGGGAAACGTCATCGCACACAAATACGAAGGACAGTCAATTGTTAAAGGTCGTTGTATAATTTTATTATTTAATTTATTGATTTATTTTATTACATTTAGATTCAACTTATATGACTTCACTTTGTATTATTTATTCCGACGTTTGCTAATTAAACATGGTGGCGTGGGTGGCAAAAGAATGTAAGTGCAGAGCCACTCCGCACTGGTGAAAGGTAGGAATAAAATACAATTGCAGAAACACACACTGATGAAAGGAGGAAGAAAGTGCATATGGGCAGAGACATACCACTTATGAAAGCTAGTAATAAATGCTAGTGCATGCAGATCGAGGCACTCCACAGGTGAAGGGTAGAAAGGAAGTGCGAGAGGAAAGAAAGTCCATAGGTTAAAGATAGTAGGAAGAATGTGAAAGTGCAGAGACACAGACCACTAGCGAAAATTTAGAAGAAAGTGCAGTGGCTATTTAGGAACTGTCACTTAGCGCTATGAGGGGTCAGCTACGCAGCCTTTACTCAAGCAAATACACAAACCCTACAGATTTCACCTTTGAAGTCGCTTTGCCAGCATTTCTGCAGTCGGTCCAAGCATCGAAGCTCTTGATCTCAAGGCAAAAGGGGAGAGAATGCTTCCAGGGGCTCATCGATCTAAACTAGAGGAGGGCTTCCAGTCTTATAGGGCAGAGTTCTCCATCACTAGCGTGCACTTTAACAAAATCAACAAAAACGACATTTAGCCCAGGAGGATCAGCAAAATTTTTTAGAGAGATTTTATGCTCAATTTATAAATTGCCTATGAAATAAATCGATTGGAAATCTTGGCCGTGATAATAACCAATACTACATGATTTTTCATTTATAATTTCCTTTTTCGAATTCGTTGTAAGTTTAATAGTATCTTTGAAGATCGGTCCGTAATTATAATGTTCACTCTACTTCATTGACTATATTAACAGGCATTTGTTTGACCAACTGAGCATAGAACGCAAATTAAACGGAGACGCTAATAGCATGAGGTGGCCACTAGAACCCGTCTGGACACGTGCTTGTGTTTTGATATTAAAGTAACTGCAATCTCAAGTTAACCTATAAATATTGATAAAAACATGTAAAATTTTACAGAATGTGTTTCTTGTCCCTGAATTGGTGGTTGATTATAACCTCTAGCCGTTGTATTTCAAGGTTATAGACTGCAATACATGGCATGAATGTTTCATGACAAATTATTCAATGGAATTAAATTAGAATAACAATTTCAAGTATCACTTTGAACATGGTTAAACATGAAATATTGCTTGGAAATAAATTCCTAAACTCATGTTTAGATTCTAATTTTTTAGTTCATGATGCCGATGTATCAAGCAGTATAGGATTACGCAAGCCAGGCTTGATCAACTTACACGGATAAATAGCAACAGATTTCTAAAGGATCCTACGAAGCTTAGCGGTTACCCACAACCCGCAGCTCTCATTAGCGGAGGCATTGAATGCAAATGGGTGCGGGCTAAATAAGGAATCGAGTCCTATTGCAAGCCTAAGGATAGCGACCATGTCAAGATCGACCTACGCGAGCAGTTGCCACCAAGTTTGTCATTGCAAAGGCCAACATCCACGAGACTCACGAGCCGTTACAAGACGATCGAATTCCTGTCTTCGCTCCCTAATGAATTCGGCCTCGAGTTCCAGAGCTCATGTGTACGAACAAAACGGTTGACTAGTAAGATTGGATTTCGAAATGCTAGTGGGATTAATCAAATGTAGACGAGTTCAGGGATCCATGACGTTATATTAGATTCGCGTAATGAGGTATTTTGCCCGTAGCCTTTGCTATTATTGCATTTACTTTTCGTTTGGCAAATACATTTTTTCGTATGATTCAGTTAAACAAAAATCAAGAATAATATTCTAATAATTTGGTCGTTATGTGACCTTTCCAGAAATTTTTTTAATATCCTGTACCCTGGATATTATTAAATTTACATTATATATTATATATTAAATTTATATTTATATTATTATTTATATTAGATCCTATTTATAATTATCCGGTTAATTCCATTTAATAATTTTCCTGTTATCCTGTTAATTATTCTGTTAATAATTATCCTGTTAATATCCTGTTTATAATTATAATTAACTATAATTATCCTGTACGCAGTTAGTATGAATAATATCCAACTGATTCTCAATATATAGCCGCTGTGTATTGAAAGTCGACACGCTCCACTCATAGTTCAATTTTCAAATCAATGAGAACGAACACGTTCCCCAACGTCTTACGATAAGCTGCGAATAATATTCTAAACAAAGTTTGGAATGGTTCCCGCGATTTCGAAACAAATCTAGGATGCTGCTCAGGAACGGGCAATAAGTCTAGACAAACAAGACTTGGCGAAAGTTTGGACAAACAGGAATTGGCTAGAGTCTACACTGACAGGAATAGGCGAGAATCTTGACAGACAAGATTTGGCAAGGAGTATCAAACTCGGCACTTGTCTTTGACGTGCGAGCAAAATACAACAAGATAAGGAGCAAATAGATGATAAGCCGCTTTGAGAGCTTAAAGTTGTTCGCGGAAAACATCGAAGCAAAGTGTCGCAGGGCAAAGTTGTGTTTTAAAGTGCTTACCGGCGCTCGGTTTACGCTTGCTACTTACATTCACAGGAGCAAGAAGCACCTCTCGACCAAACGCGGGGCTGGTTTCATTTCCGTCACCCTATAAAAAGATGTCATAAAAGCTCTGGCCATGCATAGAAATAAGTGCTGCTCTTGCTCGCATGCTTGTTCGCACGGCGCCCGAATAGAATGCAATGGCAAAGAAAGGCCAGTTATTGCACCGCTGTTCCGCTCTCGGCTAACGGATTCGTGGTCGAAGATTATAAGAGAGCTTAAGGGCCTTGGAACTTATTCTATTCTATCTCACTGACCTGCACAAGCTCAATTTATTCCGGAATCGCTCCTGCTCATGCGAAGGCAATGATCCTTGAAGATTTGCTCGCAAATGGAGACTACAAATCGAAAGGGATCGTTTGCTGGATATCGGCGCAAATTCTTGTTAGGAGAAAACAAATAATACTTCTCTAGCCCAAAATAATAAAGAAAACATCTAATTTTTCCGTGTAAAATAAAAAAATGGAAGCCTTCTAATATTTCGCCTTTTCATTTAAGCCTGCCAAAAGTTTCCTGCACTGTTTTTTACGGTTTAAAATTCACGCCAGAAAGCATCAAATAGTATATCCTTTAGGCCAGCACAAATTTTTTCAATAGATCAAACCCGCTGCAAAGCAGTCTCTAAAATTAAAGCCACATGAAACGTTTCGCAGCAACAAATAATTTTTTTTCCTAATGAAATCTGGACCATGAGCTGGATGACCGACTGTTTTATCTCACCCTCCAAGAAGAGGCCTGGAAATGGAATGCAGTACAGAAGGAAGTTGCATTTATTCTTTTCGAAGCCTAAATTAATCCGCAGAGTAAATCTTGCCGCGCAAAAATAGTTCAAAGGCACCGAAAAATTTTGTGTGCGACGACATTTTTCGGAGCGGCCCGCACTAACTGTCGGACGTGCCATTCTGGAGAGGAATCTGGAATCTTTCTATTCGTGCTTTTTACTCGCAATGAAAGGCCCGCTAGACGCGTAGCTTTAGGCCAAATCAATGGACTTTCCTCGAGTGCGTTAGCGTTAGAATTCTTGCGGCTCGACCGAGTGATTGGCGAGAGTAGAGATTGCGTCGAGCAATCTCTGCGTGATGGTCACTGAGTACATTGCTAATGCTCGCTTCAACTGCATTGCAGAGAGAGTAATTTCATTTAAAATCTCCATTGGAATACGTGATAGGTATAATCACGTGGTACGAGCATTTGCAAGCATTTTTGTGTGGTTGAACAGAATGTGCAGAGAAGGATATTTTTAGTCTATCGAGGAGGTTACTTTCAGTCTACTGAAGAGGTTAATTTCAGTCTATTGAGGAGGTTAATTTCAGTCTAATGATGAGGTTAATTTCAGTCTATTGAGGAGGTTACTTTCAGTCTACTGAAGAGGTTAATTTCAGTCTATTGATTAAGGAGGATATTTTTAGTCTATTGAAAGCATACACCCAGTCTATCGAGGAGCATACTTTCATTGAATTGAAAGTAAGCCATGAACAGGAAGAATACTTGTGCCCATGGTTGAATTAATACATTAATGTATTAATAATTCAACCATGCTTGTGCCAGTCAGTTTCAGCAGATTCGTTTGCAGACTCAGTGGGGGGAAACAGACCTTCCTATATAAGTGACTTCTGTGAACGCATCTGTTGTGATTCTTTAATGCCTCCGCATGGCAGTGAAGCTAAACAAGGCAATTACATGAACTGGTTCTCTATTTATAAGCGCGAATTCTTCAATTCACACGGAGAACATTGCTGTTCTGATCACGCTGCGCCAATGAATCTTAACTAACATGAATCTAAGCTAACTAAAACCACACACAAAATGATACCTAGCTTAATTGAGACCTATTGCTAGCAGCACTAATAATACATGCTCATCTTTTGCTGCATATAAACATTTGAAAAAACCATAGACCTCTACTCTCCAATTTGGTGATCAAGGATTTAATAAAATAAATTGAAAAGTTGGAAATCTGGTAGCGCGTTCTCTCTGAAAACATTGGAAAAATTCAATATTCAAGTCGAAAATGTTCAAGCAAATGTAACGGCCAAATAAATATTGATGTATTCATTAATCTTATAGCTAAATCTTATAGGTAAAAAATATATATATAAAAGCGACTAATATGCTGAAAGGAATCATTATATTTTCATTGAATTCGTTTAGGATTCAGCTCCACCGTCAGCTTAAAATTTCAATAATGTAATTAATATCAATTGTTTGGATGACAAAATTTATGTTGATATGTTGCAGTTGATATTTTTAAACTCTCCCATTAAAACGAAAAACTGGCCGCGTCGGAGGTAATTTATAGCTACGTTATCCCGTTTTGAATTTTTGTAAAATGATTGAGTGAAATCTCGTAAATCCGTTTATATACTATGAATTATAACCTATTTAATACCTGCTGCAAATGTTCTTAAATTCATGTAGCCTGTAGCGAATAACGTTATCATCCGTGTTACCGCGAGACTTATAACTGAATTCTCGCGTCGCGGACTAGCCATCCATTTTCTTAACAATTAAGATAATAATGAAGAAATGGCTCCGACGTTGTTGTCCACAATAATTCAAAAATTACTAGTTGAATTCACCTCAATAATTCTATTTATTTGATGAAATTAAATCAGATGATCATAATTAAATATATATTTAAATATTCATGTGTTACGAGGTGACAATTTATATTAATAAAGATTGGAATTTCAATGGTACAATTGGAATCGAACCTTTAAGGTTTGTTTAAGAAAACAATTGTTTAAAAATCATGAAAATTGTCCCCAGAGGGCATGTCACGGCTCTTAAAATTTCCCTACCACGGATACATGAATTTCCTAAGCGAATTTCTACCACGTGTCGATGTCAATATACGCAATCATAAAGAATTCCTATAAGGGGTCACGCGATTAGGTTGGCGTTATGGCGATAACAGCCTCTACCACCACCGCCGTAAACCTTGCGTTCCTGCCTTAATTTTGAACACATGTCGTCTTCTAGTCCTCCTGAAAGATTTCCAATTTTTGGAATCCCGACAAAATGTCACGCAAAATGCGCGAGATCCAAAAGATTTATCTTATCCCTTAACAAAAAATTCGATCTTAAAAATGAGGTCTTTGACTGGTTCGCTACCCGTCCTTTTCGAAGATGAAGACTCGGGACGTCGGATTTGTGCAGATTTATATCGGATAAATAAATAAACATTATGTGTAAATTTATGGACTGACTTAACAAGAAAATAAATGGATCATTTTATAAATGTGTAAATCCAAACGAAGAGAAGCTCGAATGCATGGACCTTTCCATCATTCGAATGCTGTACGAGTAATGCGTGTCATGTTGTGTTATATTAATATCGTCATACTATGATGTTACTATAGTAATACCATGATGATACTACCGTTTTACTATGATGATACTGCCGTAATCCTGCAATGATACCACCGTTGTACTATGACGATAAAACCGTTATATTATGATGATACAAGTGTAATACCATGATAATACTATCGCTTTACCATGACGCTACTATCTCGTAATGCTATGGCATGACTATTCTGAAATATTCCTGAATTATGATCTCCACCCCCTTCCCCCCGCTACAATGCTAATAAACTTTAATTAATAAATCAGAAACGGCGAAATCATGATCACATACGTGTAAACCATTGATTATCAATATTATGTTGATTATTCTAAACAACGAACACTGACAGCCACTTCGAATCCACTCTTATAGAGTTTTGGTCAAAATTCCAATAAAATTCTGTTCATTTTCGAACATTTGAACGTGTCGCAAAAACCATTTAAAGCAAATTAATCATAAAAATTTGTCAATTTCGTTTCCACATGACATCGAGAATTCATGATCAAGAATCCATAGTTCTCAACAAAAGTATATTTAACTCGCAAACTTCTCTGCCGAAATTTAAGAAAGAAAAAATTTCTTTCAAGATTGGATCGTGCTTTTGGAAAATAAAATAATTTATTTATGAGGTTTCATACACTAATTAGAACCGGAGCGAGATATATGATTTTATTTATATATGCATCATGCATGGAGTATGGTGAAGTTTTTTGGCGAAAATTACCGGCAGTTTACACGGGGCAAATACAGGTGGATGAAATGACCGGCAGCTTAGGTGCGGCCAATACAGATGGATGAAATAACCGGCAGTTTACGTGCAGCCAATACAGATGGAAGAAGTTATCGGTAGTTTGCATCCAATACAGATGGATGATATTCAAACGGTCATACAGAGATCTAATCATGCCTACTCTAATCGCTATCCTCGTGGGTATATTTAGAAGTTTTTCTCTGCTGTAAGATAGTGGGCAAAATGTCTATATTATTTTAGGATTTACATAACTATACTTTAAATATACATAGACTGCTTTCATTGGGGAATAAAATTCTGTTTGCGTTACGCTAACAAAATCATATAGCAATTCATCAGCAACTCGTTGAAGGATTTGATCAAGAATTTTTTTATTCCCAAGGCTCTATAAAATGAGATTGATAATATTGACCTTACAATTTTTGTTGTATATGCGTAAAATCTCTGAAAATTTATTCCACAGTCGGTAAAAGACTGCATGAAAAAACAGGTCTAAATCACGAACAAAGACCGTAATAAGCTTTTACTGAAATTATTTTTTAAACAATTACACCTTAAACGATTTCTATAAAAAATTTTCGGTCATTTTAATCCATACGGTTAAACGGTAGAATATATATTTTTTTGCGCGTGTGTGGGAAAGAAAAGCTTGGCAGGCTCAGTTCGGTATCACTAGCTACATTCCGTGCCGAAACGGTTTTAATTTTTTTCGTGGCAGAGCGAGGCCGAAGCAACAATGTTATGCTATGTTGGAGCCTAAACAGGCTTGAGAGATCAGGCAAAAACCAGTTTCTGGCTAGTCCTTTGAAACTAAAAGAAAAAATTCTAAACTATTTTCAGAATCCCACTGAATTTGCCCTAGAAATGCCCCCGAGCTTGTAAGCATTCACACGATCTTGAGTTTTGTGCCAGTACCCTGATGAAATCTTCGTTTTTTTTTGTCATCGCGTTTGAAACACAAACTGTTTATAAAATTTGCATTTTGTGAAGTCATTGGAAGCTATTTAAATTATTAGTTACTCGGTTTAGTTGTGCAATAATTACAGAGCAAGTACAAAGTCCGCCATATTTATGGCAACGGATGTTTGTATTATAAAAATAAATTGGTTTCTAGGAGACTTTTCTTTTATAATGAAACTTAATATCATCTATTAATTCATCTATTTTATATTGCAGAAGTCTAAGGTGCCTAAATTTACTATTACTTATGGCAGTAGATAGAAATGCATTTGTAACCCTTCATGAAAAGGGCGAGAGTAATTGAGTCATTGCATAAAAGCTCCAATTTCGTCGTGAGTCGTGAAACTGTGTGGAATGTGGTAAAAAAATTAAAGGAAACTGGTGAAACATGCAATCGACCTGGTCAAGGAAGGAAACGAAGTGTCCGAACAAAACAATTGGTCAAAAATACGAGGGAGAAGTTGAGGAGAAACCTTCGTCGCTCAGCTGCAAAATTGGCTGCATTAGCAGGGGTCAGTCAGACATCAATGCGTAGAGTCCTCAAAGATGACCTCAAAACCTCCCCTTACAAGATGCAAACAAGGCATGAACTAACAGACCGTCATGAACGAATGAGGCTCAAAAGATGCTAGCACATTCCAGATCTCATTGAGTACGGCACGCTGCCCAACTTGGTGTTCAGTGACGAGAAAAAATTTGACATTGAACAAAGCGTTAACAGTCAAAATGACAGAGTTTGGAGTCGGGATGGATCTGTGGCAACCAGAACAGTAACACGACGTCAAAATCCCATGTCCGTGGTGGTTTGGGCCGCGGTAACCGCCACTGGGAGGTCCCCACTCGTTTTTGTCCCCTCATGAGTGAAATTGAACAGTCAGCGATACATTTCGGACATTTTGGAAGCTGTGTTCTTACAATTGGCCCGTAAACACTTCAACGGCTCACCATGGAGTTTTCAACAAGGCTCTGCCCCATCACATGGCTCAAACATGACTCAAAACTTGATTCAGGGTCACATCCCAGCGTTCATTAGCAAAAATGAATGGCCCTCAAGAAACCCTGATTTGAATCCTCTTGACTCTTCTGTGTGGGCTATTTTAGAGAGTAGGGTCTGCAGAACACCTCATGATTCTTTGGATAGTTTGAAGTCTAAATTGACGCGAGAATGGGACTTGATCCCTCAATAAATGCTGCGTGGCTCCTGTGAAGCTTTCCCGCGTAGATTGGAGGCCGCCATTAAAAATAAGGGTGGTCATATTGAATAAATATGTCTGAGAATTGTTTAAGTAATTCTTGGTTACTAGCTCATCCAATAAAAAAGCAACGCGCCTGTTTGTTTCATTGAGAAATAACAAAAAACATGCGTTGCCATAAATATGGCGGACCCTGTATTCACTCTGGGATGTGTATCTCAGTATCTCGACTCGAAAAACTCCATAGGCAAGAATTCTATCGCAAATTTTAAACTTTAAATATGTCTTGCCTGAAAACGGACTTTTCCAGTCTTAATGGCATTATAGATTGATCGGTCTACATCCTAACGAAATTATTCGAGTATATATTGGGGCCACTAGCGGTCAGTTATCCAAGCCACAACGATTAATATTACTGAATATATTAATGGTAAAACTAATAATTTATACAATCATTTGAACTAAAACAAAAATATATTGTTTTGCCTGAAAAGTTTACGGAAAATTACCGTATAAGAAAATAGTAGAACAGTTGTATCAACTTTAAAGGTTAGTCCAATTTTGGCCTGTCGCTGCATCATGGCATCACAAAATTTTCACAGTTAGCTGATGATCTCGAACCCGAAGGTCACTGCTTCAGCGGTGAAACAATCTAACAGCACTGCACATTCCGGCTGAGTCTTATTTTAATACATAATTTAATTTAGAGGACATGATAATTGGGATCCCAATTTGCTTTCCCATCAGTGGCTTTACCCTAAATGGCTCTAAAATAATTCATTGGGTTACCATTATTAATTACTCACATAAGGAACAAATGAAATTAAAATTAATGAGAAAAGAAGAGCCAAATTTCGAGGGAAATATAATATATTTTACGGAACACTCAGAAGACGTAATGACTGATAAGGCACAATCACCGTGGTGATCATGCATACTATTAATGAAATATAAAATAAAATGTATAAATGTATGTAAAATGTTCAAATTTGCAAAAGAAAAATAATAGCACACTTTAAGGCCCGTGATCGTCTGTCAACCAAATCCTTATTACAATTTCAAAAAGGAGGTCAAAGTCCACGGTGTTAACACTTACTGTTCCAAGCTTCAAGTCAAGACTCAAAGTTTATAATTCAAGCTCTGAACTTTCTGCAGATTATAAATCCAATCCAATCAAGAGAATGTTAAAGAAGATTGCAAAATTACACATAAAAATTCTATGTACAGTGAATTCATAGTAAAAAAGTATATACTAAATGCATTCTAAACACATATTACGGTCAACATTTCAACAGCCCTACACTAATAACAAGATCATCTTTCACGATTCTACCACACAACCGCAATCTAACGCAACGCATCTATAGCATGGACGTAAACGATAACAAAGTTTTCTCTAAAGCCGAAATTATACAATTGATTGTCTTTTATTTATAGACCAAAATAGAAGGTCACTCGATGAGCATGGTATAATTGTGATATTCTTACGTATATTTTATTTTTCATAATCAAAAACATTTTTAGTCGTCCTGACCGGATGCTGGCGAGAGAGCTTTTTCCATAATCTCCAAATCTCATTTTCTTTGATGAAAGAAATTAAATCCCGAGAAAAGTCTAAACAAGGACATTGCAATTTTAGGCGTTTTTTTGCAGGAAATGACTGAGCTTTCCCCATTTGCGTGAATTCACTTTAATTGGGGCTTTCTCGAGCGTGAATAGGTCCTATTTTTTTGTTAGTTAGCAACGCTAATTAGATCTGCCCGGAATACCCGGCAGTTCTTCTCAGATTTCGTTTCAAATCTGCAGGTTGGCTCACGGAAAACAATCTTAGCGGCAAAGTGCTGTTCTTTCCGCGTTTTCTTACAAATTCCGCAAACAACTGAGAAAGGACCAAGAATTTCTGTTGCAGGCAATAGCTTCGGCTTGATTTTTTTTCTTCGAGACCGTGCAACTCATTCCTTGTCTGCTCAAGCCAGCAGCTACAAAAATGAGTAAAAATATTCCTAAAATTCCTGTATACTGAATTTTTTATTCTAAATTCAGTTTTACATTAATTATAATTAAAATCTTGATGCCGGAAATTGCGCGAAGAAAAATGGCCAAAAACGTGTTTGGGCAAACAATCAAAGATTCGATAAAATGTGTATCTGTCTTTATACTTGTTCGCCTCTGAACTCATTTCGTGTGCAGTGATTGCCGATTTTTTTTCATCTCCTGCATGATGACTGCATGCATATTTCCATTGCGCGCTCAAGAGACTTATTTTAGGTGAACAATTTTTAAGCGAGACAATATATCCTGCTTTGATTGTTATCACCTTAATTAATTAATTGAATTGACCTTAATTAATTAATTAATTAAGTTAATTAATCATAATTATCGAACTAAAATATTAATTGTGCTTAGCCCTGGTGCACATGAAGTTGCAAAAATTATCTATATCATAAATAATAAAATTAAAACACCAAATTTAACAAAACTCTAATCGATTTCCAACAATAAGTTGTTTATGAAAAGAAACATAATACTAAACTTCATCCTACACGACTGATCTACTGATCATTTCATCAGTAAAATCAAACAGAGCTCTTGTATAAACCTAACAGCCCTTAAATTCACAATGGCAGAACAATTCATTCATTTTGTTGAATTCCTTCTTAAATACAAAGTTTATATGTCCTGTGCGCCTGAAACGCGCCTGTCATGCGCATGGTAGCTGCAGTAATTTTTATTGTCATCTTTAGGTTTAGTTGGGCTCCTGGTTTAAGAATAAGAATGTGGTGCGTACGCTTCAATTCTGAAGATTCCTTTACTGAGTACAACAATTTTCTATATCGTAACGGATGTTCGAAATAAATGGTTTCATTTCATACCTTGTGTGCAATGATAATTTAATGTTAGGTTTCTCTGTATATTGTTTATTTTACAAAAACCTATTTAAATAAGAGCGAACGGCAAAACAGTGCGTTAAAAGTTCTGCGTAACGACTAAACCTTAAATATTTGAATTAAATAACAGCAGCAGACCAGTCAATTCATTGCCATTCATAAACAGTGGCAGAGTTCTCATCCTACATTACCGAGCAGTGGCATAACATTTCATTCATTTGAACTCACTGAACGTTGAACAGCTCCTAGTAACTTACAAAGGTTCTTAAGGATGCACAGATAGGTCAGGCAGTCAGTAGTACTTGGAATGCTGCAAATTAATGCAGCATCGCAGCAAGTCTTGCATGTCTTCTGTCTTGTTGAGCAGTTCTCATTGCTGCGTCTTATTCCCCCGAGACTCAGTTAATTGCTCTGAAATTTTTAAGCTGACGCTGCGGTCAATCATGGAGAGACGTGGAGCGCACTGCGGGCATGAACAGGTGCTGCTGCTGATAGTGCTGTTACTGCAGCTTATAATGCTGTTACTGCTGCTGATAATGCTGTTACTGCAGCTTATAATGCTGTTACTGCTGCTGATAATGTTGTTACTGCTGCTGATAATGCTGTTACTGCTGCTGATAATGCTGTTACTGCTGCTAATAGTGCTGTTACTGCTGCTGATAATGCTGTTACTGCTGCTTATAATGCTGTTACTGCTGCTGATAATGCTGTTTCTGCTGCTGATAATGCTGTTACAGCTGTTTATAATGCTGTTACTGCTGCTGATAATGCTGTTTCTGCTGCTGATAATGCTGTTACTGCTGCTTATAATGCTGTTACTGCTGCTTATAATGCTGTTACTGCTGCTGATAATGCTGTTTCTGCTGCTGATAATGCTGTTTCTGCTGCTGATAATGTTGCTACTGCTGCTGATAGTGCTGTTACTGCTGCTGATAATGCTGTTACTGCTGCTAATAATGCTGTTACTGCTGCTGATAATGCTGTCACTGCTGCTGATAATGCGGTTACTGCTGCTGATAATGCTGATAATGCTGTTGCGAGTGCTGGTGGCAATGCTGTTGCTGATGTTAGTTCTTGTAGCGATGATGGTTCTCGTGTTGGTGTTGGTGCTCCTGCTGATCCTGCTGTCGATGATGCACCGGCAGCACCTATTTATTCCGATAATGGTGCTGCCTATTTATTCTGTATAATGATAGTGCTGATTTGCGATGATACTTGTGTTAAGGTGGCTAGTGCTGGAGCTGATGGTGCTGCTGCAAATGCTTTTTATATTACCCTCGGTCACTGGTAAAAATATGGTGATAATTATTATACCGAAAGGGATAATTCGGATATAGCTTCTGCATCTTCTGCTTATGTTACAAGCTACTGCTTTTCGCTCGTGGCAGCTACTTAATTGGCTTTTTCTTCGGCACCAATAATAATTATGTAATTATTATATCAGACAATATAAAATAACATAATATACAATATAATATAACATAATATACAATATAATATAACATAATTGGAAGGCTGAGGCTGACATTCTACTACAGCCGCAGCTGTTGTGAGGCTGAGGCTGACATTCTACTACAGCTGCAGCTGTTGTGAGGCTGAGGAGGACATTCTCTACAGCCGCAGCTGGTGGGAGGCTGAGGCTAAGTTTCTATCACAGAGAATGTCTCTCACGCGTGCAGTTACATGACCTAATAGCCACCACTATAATACCTGCAGATATACACGCTCCTCTTTGACCTCTCGGCTGCTAGTTTTTTGGGCACGAAACCAACTCTTGTTAGAATTTTCTTTCGTTAGGAAGCACGTATGTCTTTGTTTAAGGCAGCTAAAGATGCAAAAGACAGTTGAAGGTATAATGGTGCTTGATCAAAATGGTCATTTTTTGTGTGTATGTGTCAAATAATGGACACAAGTTTTAGCTCTCATCTGGTTTGGTAATATATATCCTGCATTTTCTCTTGGGACACCCGATATTTTTTCAGATATCTTTAATAGTTTATAAATATTCGACTCATTTTTGCCAATTATGCTCATTTCTCCAAGCTCAACGATCTTTATCACTTATACCGGTCGTTAAAGATACCGTCTGCTTATCAAGCGCGTGGCTTCAAGAAGTTTTACTCCTTGCTGCCTTGTCGGATATTTGTTACTCATTTAGAAGTGTTGACATTAGAACAACGACAATTTTTTCAATGTTGTCCAACAAAATCTGATGAATACTATATTACAATCTACTCTTTTGTTTGCAAATCAATATCTAATTCATAAAATGAGTAGAAAATTTCAAGGAATATTTTAGCACCGAACAATCTATCATTTCGAAACTGAAGGTGGCGACGGCACGTCGTTTGCATAAGCTAAACACAAATGCTTGTTTTGGTGTTAAGACAGGGAACGTTACTCCAGTGTAGATCATCAATTTAAGTTGCCTTGATTTGATTTAGAAGCCTGAATTCTGATTGGCATTTGCATTTACAATGTGCAATGAATTACCTGATACTAAATTCTATTATGGTGCGTTGTTCATCATTGACCTTTACATGCCATCACAGACACATAACATAATTATCAGATTAAAGAAAGCTAAGGTTGAAGCATCAATACGATATTGTAAACATTACCGAACTTCAACACCGAAATGTCGTAAAGTTCCTTTGCCGTAGGAACTGAAGAGGCCGATTACATATATATGCGAGCATTGAAAAGTTTTACCTCATTACACATGACATAGCGATGATCAGTCATACATTAGTCATTACATCCACAATCTGTGCTGAGAATACTTCCATTGCATTGATTTATTTAAATTAGATTGAAAGAAAATTGAACACGAGATTACAGAAAACGAAAATTGCATTATTGCAAGAGAGAATGAGATTTTGGAAAAAGAATTTTATTTTTTGTTTAACTAAAATTTTCAAAGCACGTTATTTGCACAAACCTAGTGCAAAAGATAATTCCATTGTTCCAAAATATAATAACATTCCACATGCAATGCTACATGAATGTTCATTACAAAGGAAAGTAATCTCCTAAATTTGATAATCGAAAAGAGCTTACAAATGAAAATTTCCGAGAATTTAACTTATATTTATATTAATCCAACGTCAGCCAATAAAATTATCGAAATATATCTAAAATATATCTAAAATAGTATAAAAAACTCAACTCAGGAACAATGGAGCATAAAAACGAAATAAATCTTAATATAAGTCCATTGCAGGATAGGGTTACGGGATGTGGAATGATGCATTCAGATGGCCCAATTAAAAGGCGCAAGCTGTTCACAATATTGGCTGCTTTTCACAATTGTAATGACTTCCACAAGAAAACAATTCCGCACTAATTGTTCCCAATTAGAGGAGATTTTGATAAGAACTATCATATAATCAATATAAAAAGTAAAGAGCAGAAATTCACGTTAATTGTCTCGTCGAATACAAAAGCTGGAAAAAATTATGGACAAATGTAGTTAATACTCGTAATTTGATGTATCTGAAGTTTATGGTATATTCTCGCGTAATTTTCACTCACGTATATATCTGAGTGTCACTTGCGCAATTAAAAGCGATCTTTAATAATAGAAACAAAGTGAAATCAATTTTGGAAAATCATTACATTGTGCAATGTATAACTAAAAATAGTTTAATATGAGCAATTTAATATCTCACCACAAATATTATAAGACAAGTTGCAAGTGAAGTTTATTACGTAGAAAAGAACTCAGAAGAAAATGATGACAATTTAAACACTCATCGGATGGTATAGGAATAGTTGAAAATTTGAAGGAGATATGGATGAACAACTCTTAATGGGATCAACAATTCAAATATCTTCAAGACCATTACCATTTCAACCTCTACAAGGAAGGGTTCGAAGCCAAGTTTTCTTGGGCGCAGCAGTTATCTATAGGAACTTCGGATGCAAATATCCTGTATAACGTCTGTTACTCAGTTATATACTTAAAGCTGCTTAACGTTTCAGTAACATATTGTATTTTGCAAACAATTTGAGAGTCGGAAGCGTACATTATTTGATAATAATTCAATGATAATAAGGCTTGTAGTTATGAACTTTTGCCTCATAACTGAAGCAGAAATTAAACTCTGGTGATAGTTAGAATTTTCATAAAAATTAAAATCAATTCAGCACCACGTGTAATATGAATTCGCTTCTAAACATACTCAGGTAGCTAAGAAATGAGGCAAGTGTGCAGGTAACTTGTATTTAAGTTCTTAATTTAAAGCTGATGTACGAAGCACAAATTCCGGTCAGAATATAAGCAATAATATTTAACCCCGATGTTGTATAAATTTCTGTCGAAATGAAGCTGATAATTTCCAGCTTTGATGTTCTTTAAATCATTGCCAAATGAAACTGATAATATTTAAGTCGTATCTTGATTAAATTTGAATCAAAGTAAAATTAATATCACTTAACTCTGATGTTTCTTAAATTTTTTTCAAATGAAACTGATGATTTTTATCTCTGATGCTGCATAAGTTCCTGCTGAAATAAACTGCAAGTTGATATTTAGCTCTGCTGCAGCTGCAGTTTCCTTCAAAAAAAACAAATAGGTAATTTTCAATATTAACTGGATTATTGGCATTTCGATCCCAGCCATGAGGTAGTAATCGTTGATTAACAGAAATCGTTGAAACAGAACTGATGAAGCACGACTGGAATTCGATGGCAGCAACTCTAATCATTTCAAATTTCAATTGACTGGAATATCGCAGTCGTTGTTCCTGCAAATAAAGCATGGAACTGACCTCCTCCTGCATACCGCCTGCTCGGCCCAGAGCTAAAAATCCCACACTAATATAGCAAATTTTGGTTGGTTTATGGGCGGCCCCCGAATAGCTGATCACTGGCCACTTATTAGCCACCGATAGTTCCAATTTCGTTTTGTCCAATAAACCGAACGGCATTCATGTGATTCGTGGCACTGGAATTCTGCTGCGCTCGGGACGAAATTCGGCGTAAATTAACTCGTTTGAATGTCATTCATTCTGAAAAAAAAAATACAGGAAATTAGCATACGAATTCTAGATGATTGGCTGAATATGTCGTGAGATAGTCCCATCAACAAAATCTTGACATTAATTCAATTAATCATTTAGCCTTTATTATTAAATAATTATTCAACAGGAAATTTTCGAATTCCCATTTATTTCAGAGGATTTAAAAACGGAAAATATTTTTTACCATTCAGATATAATCAAAGGAAATTATTTTATTCACACCTCTATAGTCACAGCCCTTCAACAAATTTCAAATAATCAGACTCTGTTTTCATCCTTTATCTTAAACCCAGTTTAGCACAACCAACTTAAAGTCAATGCTAACTCGAATACAAAGCCTCGGAGAAGTTTCCATTCACATCGGTAATCACATCGCTTACCTTTCACTTAGCCTAAATATCTCAGCAAGCCATACTTCTAACATTACAGTTGCAGACTCGTCTCTAATTTTCACAAGTATCATCGAGTCCGGAACGGCATCACTAGTCCGGAACGGCAGCGCAGCCGGGGAAGCAATCCTAATAAAGTCGTCGGGGTGCTATATTTGTTAGTCAAACTGTAATAACGACATTTCGAATGCCCCCTGTCCAAAGTTTGCTGCGAAGCGCAGTATAATTGTCAGCCTAACGCTGAATTTAATGAGGTTCTTGTAGTACTACGCGTAATTTCTCGCATATGATTAACGTCATTTCTGAAGGGCGGAATTCTCAGAGTTTCCGACTTCGGAGAGGAGGCTGCGTCAGAGTGGTTGATTCAAGTGATGGAGTTTGAGGCGTGAATAAATGTCACATATTGTCACATAATGATAGCTCATGGTTTAGGTGATACTAAGCTTGGTTGAAGAAATTATCTGTGTTTTAACAACACGAATAAATTATTTTAGATTCGAGTGTATTCATTCCGAAGTCGTCGATTTGCGATTCCATTCAACCCTGCTGCTCCAAGGCTGAGAAATGACAAGTGAAACTATGCAGGTACCGGGAATGTAATGAACAGATTACATTTTATGTTTCTTCTAACGTTGATCAGCAGAAATTGTGAGACTTAGCGAAATTTATATTTCAGCGAATTTCAGCTAATTCCAATTTCCGTGAATTTCAGCGAAATTCCGATTTCAGGGAATTTCAGCGAATTTCCAGTTTCAGATTTTCACATAATTTACAAAAATTTTACTTTCCATCACGATTCACCTGCGCACTGAGTGACAACTTATCCTCAGCGAGTGTGGAACTGAACTTGCTGAATTCCTTTGACTCTGCAGTAACAACACTATTAGTTAAATTTGTTGTCATTCTTTCCAATTCAATGCGTACTACAATTCGAGACATGTATGTGACTATAAAAACATCATGCAGTGTCTAATCGAAATTCACAGGACGCCAGGAAAGAAATTTTTTCATTTACGATACAGGTGCACATTAATTGATCAAGCCACACCGTGCCTCATTTATGGCACTAGTACACATTAATTCATCAGGCCCCACAACGCTACGTTTATGAGATTGCGTTACTCTCGCAACGCATTAAACGCTCATTAATTCAGGTGCGTAATGTCCAAAACGACGCCTCATATAACGGCTTTGGTTCGCGTTCCATGCAGCGACAGAACAATCTAGCAGGGCGACGAGTGCGCTCTGTTTTTGACCGCATAGAACTGCGCCGCTCAGGCGATCACAATCGAATTGTCGTCTCGGTAAATTGTGCGACATTTCCGTGTTGCGATCTGTCTATGAGCTGAAGATAAATTATTTACTGTCAGTAATTATTTTTGTAATCACAAATGAATATACTATTGGATTTTTATTTTAAAGGTGCCTAGCGTGTTAAAATTTTTAACGTAATTTACTATGTAATTCAAGAAGTTAAACTATATATCTAGAGTTAATCTTGGTTTTACACCAAGTACCAAGATTATATTCTATTAAATACATTTAATATCTTTCAGAAAATGAATGTTTCAGTTAGTGATAGATTTTAATTTTTTTTAAATCTTCAGGAGCGTATGATTCTAATTTCAATATTGTTGACTTAGTTCAATTTGAAGCACAGTCGAACATTGGCTAGCATTGTACCTAAATCTGAGCTTTTTTGAAAATCAGACCTGCAAGACTACTGGACGAGCGTAACTCGAAAACTCCCCGGATTTGAACCTGATGTTTTCGTTATCGCTGTACACATAGCGCTGTTCTTTTTACCTATGAAATTGTAAAATTACTAAAAATCGTAGAAATTGTAGAAATTACTGTAATTAATGTGTACAATATTGCAAAAGTTTCTGGAATTTTTTTGGCGATGTTCTACTAATAAAAGTAAGGACTTTGATAAGTGAGCATCACAGATACCGAAACAATATATAAGATTTACTCGTGATTCGTTTTAAGTTAAGTTAATACGCGCAACCTTCAAAATTTAATTTAAGTAGAAGATACGGAAAACCACTTTATTCCAATGAACTACAGCGCACTTACGAATCCGGTCACGAAGCTTGGATCGCATAAAAAAGCTCGAGATCTCAGCAGGCTTCAGGCACGCAGGCCTCGGGAGGGGCGTTGCGCGATCAGCAAAAGGCAAAGATTTTTAGGTTGGAGTATTGCTTGGGAAAAGAATTTATTTCCCTCAGTTCAGCACCTGACGCTTCTCGTGGTCTGGTTTTCCAATTTGCCACAAAATTATTTCATAATTAGAAAAAATAGATATCGCACAGTTCAAATGTTTGTCTTTTTCCAATTAAATATCGTTAACATTTTTCTAATATTTTCTTTCTCCATATTCAAATTCATAACGATTAGCAATGACAGCACTTTTTTACCCTGCAATTGAAACATCTAAATACCTACACTTGAAATCGCTAATTTAATAAAATATAACTCACTACTCACTGCAGTGAGTGACAGAGAGCGCATTTTCTCGTCGACGAAAACGTGAAGTCACGGACAGACAGACAGACAGATGGACGGACGGACAGACGGACATGGCGAGCATAATGGCGCCTTTTTTCCATAAATGAGAAAATGCGCTAAAAAATACTCTGTAATTATATTTACCAATAAAAACAGGCGCTGCCAGCGATTTCTTACTGTTCGTGAGAGCATCGCTGATAAGTGGCAGGTATTGCTCATGCTGCAACAGCGCTACATCTTGTAACCATAAACATTGTAACGATCTCGTGTGACGCGTAGCTCATACAGCGCTCTGAATTTCCCTGTGTTTTTAGCGGAAACAAGACGTGCCGGCTAGTGAATTTATCATAAGAGTTGAAATTGTCGCTTGTGGAAACTAGCTTACAAAAAACTAGATGGAGCTTGTGCTAGGAAAGTTTATATTAACTAAGAAAAGAAGGGATAAGTTTCTCGAGTTTCCCATTGGCCTCAAAATCAAATGATCTAGAAATAAATTACAAGCTATCCTTCAACGAAAAATAATTTTTCAGTCATAATTATTGTTGTGCAGCATGCAAATAAAAATGGCAATAGTCTCAGCCGACATATTTGTTACGACCATTTCTATGACGCACAGGCATTGATTGAAATTTTAGTAAAATAATTGTTCGTACTTAATAACATTAAACATTGTGGCGAAAATCAAGTTCCCTGCCAACCTTACCAATTAAAGACCTAGGTGTGGAAGAAAATTTTTTATAGGCGTCTCTTCCAAATTTCTATTAGTTAATTAAATCTAAAAAATATCGCTAAAGGAATGGCTTCAGGTTCGTTGAACGTATCAATTCGAACAAATAAATTCCTGTTTTTATGCGCAATTGAATTCGATGTTTTTCATTCTGTTGACAGTCTGCAGGAAGAAAATCCACAGACTTTTCACCAAGACGATGTTCTCTTCAGAATACCGTCTCAGAAACTGGAAAGACAGACAGCTTTGCGTATGATTCTTCAGCAAACCTAACAACGTCTTCTCCACAACAAATCTTTACGAACACTTGAAACTTGTTCAACGATACAAGCACCTTTATTCTGGCTGTAGGAAGGCGGTAAGATGCGCGCGATATCCGCTCTGAATAGAATCCAAAGGCGTTCGTTCGATCACAACTTATGAGCTTCTGTCGAGCTAAAAAAGTTGAAACATTTTTTAACTTGTAACTCATGCACGTGACTTTAATTAAATAAAGGTGAAAAGTCATGCTATTATGCAAAATCAGTCGCCTGCTAAAATTCTGTGGGATTTTTTAACCACTAATTAGAGAATTTGCTTTTACGGTTTAATTGTTTTATCCGATCCTTTAATTAGGGTTAACTTTATTGTATTTTGAGTGCCGTAGTCCTGTATGGAACATTTGTTCAAACAACTTTAATAGTCGTAATTATCTGTTCAAGCTTCCGCATACACAGCGAAAACTTTTATAAGAGTATATATCTTTCTTCAAAAGTATCATTGATACGTGTCACGTGCACCAACTCTGGTATCATGGATAAACAAAGTGAGTGAACAGAACTAACTTCTCGACTTGCCTCGAATTTATTTTGCTAGCAGAGTCCGAGCCAATTTGTTTATCGTTAGCGGAATACGAAAAATCTCAGCTAAAGTTTTCGGACGGATAATATTTTTTTGTTTCCTTGACTATGACGAGAAATATAGATGCTGACTCTTTTATGTGGTCGGGAAACAAAATTCTTATCATAGTCCTCTCTTTTAAATCCAGACGTCACAAAAAGCAATGGTTAAAAAAACTGGAATAAAGGTTCCGAAAAGGAATGCAAAATACTATGAAAACTATGAACGAGGAAGCATGCAATAACACGAACATCAACAAGCACTTTTTTGCGATGGACTTAGATGCCTTTTAGAAAATAAAAGAATTCATAACACATTTAGATGAAACCTGCTGATAAAATGTTTCCAGATTCATTTTTAGAAGTAACGGAAAAAGTTCTTAGTATTCGCTTTTCTTTGAGTAGTGCAGTGATCGAAGGTGTCTCTGGCTGATAGATATTTTCTAATGTACAATGAGCAAACCTTATGAGATTATTGGCAAACCATAGTTTACGCATAATTTTACTGTCGCCAATGTTATTCTTATCCAAAGGCATGGTAGCGAGAGGTACCGTCAGTGGGCTATAGGCTAATGAATGAGTAAGAATTTTTCATCTCCATTGGCATACACATTGGGTTTAAGCATCGATTCGTTGCGGATGGACTGAATCACAAGCAAATACACGCTGATTTTGTTACATTTGAGGCAAGATTTCTCTGGATTGTATTTAATTTAGGGTCAATTTGAAACCTCACTGAGTCTTATCGCCTTCTCGTTCTATTTGATGGTACAGAGATGAAGGTTCCGACATTAAGGTGTTTGTACATGGGGCAAATACTGGCGACCAGATCAACTTTTGAATGCTACCCGCAACCTATAAATTTACTATCATGCTACCGGCCTCGTTTATAGGGTTACTGTGTGCTTCCGTGGCCAGTGGTACTAATACACGAGACAAACACATATATATAATGGGGTTTTTTGAAAGTTTTACTGGTAGCCAGTACTTTCTTGTGTACAAGCATTTTTGCGGCTATTGCCATGACAGAACCATAGTTGAGGACTTTCCCAGATCAAAAAATGATCCCTAGCATTTCCCGTCCATTAAAGACCGCAATCGTTCTTCAAATCAAACTCTTTACTTCATATGGATTTTTCAATGAATAACCAGTTATAATCAAATATAATTGACGAAGAATGAATGTGAAATACAAACAACAAACTCACCAAATCTAGCACCCTAAAAATCCAACATGCCCAACAGTGCGTTTCAATACTCGCCCCGCTTTCCAACCTTTTCAAGTACTGAAATTCCTGTCTAATATAACGAATATAATGGTAGTAATTAATAAAATTAAATTGAAACCGAAATATAATGCAAAATTATTCACTCTATAATTTAACGATCACAAATAATCACAGAGCTTCCTGGAAATGCACCTACTCGGCAAGTTCACCCGATACAATGACAGTTAAAACACACTTCTACTGGAGGTCACAGCTAAGATGATTGAAAAGTAAAAATGATAAACAAACATCCTGAAACATTGCAACCTAAAAATTATGTATACAGATATAATTTAATCTATTCCCTCTTTACCATAACTCATGTAGGCAAGAATCTGTTGCTGACTTGAAACCGTCAGCTGCAGTTAGTACAATTACTTACTGTACACAATGCTGTGTCTATTGGCAACATTGCAGTTACTACTACCTTCGCCCAAGCAGTGAATGCAACACTGAAACCAATTCTTTAACAACTATACACACAAAAAATATAACTCAGTACTCACTGCAGTGAGTGACAGATAGCGCATTTTCTCGTTCGTCCGTCCGCGAAGTCACGGACAGACAGACGGACGGACAGACGGACATGACAAGCACAATAGCGCCTTTTTCCATAAGTGAGACAATGCGCCAAAAATATGTGTTAGGCAACACACTCTTCACCGACACATTTACACACACTCCGCCACACCGACAATGTCGGAAATATATTACGAAGGCCTTTAAGCCCGGGCACGAATAATTCAAATATTACGAGATATTGAAGAGATGAAAGTAGTTCCCATCTCCACGTAGACTGTAGAATGACTTATGGAAGGCAAGGGAGTACCGCAGAAGGGCTCATAGATGTTGCAGTGGCTTGAAGCTTCCTACCACCGGCAGCAAAGGGTGTGTTACCCGTTACAAATCCCTATGGGCAACAGTCCACTCATAATCCACCAGTCCACTCATCCACCAGTCCACTCATCCGCCAGTCCACTCATCCACCAGCACAATCCACCTTTTCAACGCTTCCTTTGACTTCCTTTGTAAAGTTGAGAAAAGGATTCTAGTTTTCCCGGAAATTTTCGAGCAAGACTACGGTCACATTTCTTGGTTATTGTCAATCGCAGCCATCAGCTTGTTAGCTAAAGCCGGTTGTTTCGTTAGCCAGGAATGGTTCGTTGAATGTGCCACAATAGTGGCGGATAGTGAACCCAGTTATCGTGAGTTTAGTTTACCCATAAATCGATAGGTTGTGAGTTGCAGGTTAGTGTTGACTCGATATTCGCAATTGTAGGAAAGTCAGGTATTGCAGTTGTTGTTGATTATTATTAATGACAGATTGTGTAAAGTAATTTACTGCTGTTAAATTTATCCAATTAGTGTAAGTTTTTATGAAGTTTTTTTTTTCCGAAGCAATAAAAGTATTCCGAATAAAAGTATTTACAATATAAAAGTTTTATTAATACTTAAATAGAGAAGGTATTTATAATTATAATATATTTATACTTTTTTCATAAAATAATAAATAGGTTTTATTCAAACCTCGCATAGTAGCTTCCTCTTTAGCCTCATTTCAATCCTTCAGATCAAGTACTGTATCAATAAAATCCATCATATCTTAATACAATTTTCATGGTTAATGTTAAACTATCATTTTCTCACAAATCAAAAACAGTTCATCGACGTTTCTTATGCGTGTTGAATAAAAACTTTATCCTCAGAGCGTGATTTTGTCTCTCATGTTCTAGTGAATAGCTCAGAAACTACATTCGCGCTCAGAACTGCATTCGCGACGTTAGCCTCTGAAAATAATATTCGCGACATTAGCCTCTGAACGTAATATTCGCGCGGGCCAAAGCTCTGCCAGTCAGCTCTTCCACCTGATCCGAGAGAGCGATCAGGCGCGCTGCTAGACATATTGCTGTGTCAGCTCTAGAGACTTGTCTGTCTATTTATTCATACTTGCAAGATGATGGCCCAATATTTATTTCAGTGGAGCATAACTAGCAAACTTACGAGTTTTGTGTTTATATATAACAGGGTTTTTTTTTTGTCTCCATGTGGTAAAAATGTGAATCGATTTGATGTTATCAGATAAGAATATAAAATTTCTGCTTGTCCGTCATTTAGCATCAGTGATTTCCGAATGCATTTCTTTAAAATAAGCACGTATTCGTATGCAGCGAAGCATATGACGGGAATTGGAACGATATGAGCGACAGTGTTGCACTACAGCGCCAATAGATCAATCAATTTGACAGGCCGCCTGTCAGGTGAAGCATCGATAATAGCACTTGTATTATTTTCCAATAGACGAATCGCTGCCAGGCAGTAACATTTATATTTTTTCTGATGCGAAATTAGTATTTTACCATTTAGCAATTAATATTTACTTTTACCATGATTCAAACGAAAACATTAAAGTCAAGAGAATTAGTAATTGAATAATTCATAAAATTTTATCTCAACATTCTATCTCTAAACCCAAAAACTATATATTATTACTGCTCCCACTACATTTAAATAATTGAGTGGAGAATTTTAATTTCAAAGTCTACTGTATCTTCTTAGAAAAATTAATATAGATATAAGTAGAGCTTTTACGTTTATATGGATGATAGCGCATTAGGAGACATGCGAAGGAGACGAAGGTTTTTTTTATTGCAAAATTATTTTAAAGTTTAAATAAATTGATGTGGACGCAAATCCTTAACTTGGTGCTAGTTCAACAACACTGCAAACATTTCACATATAAAATCATAATTTTAAGCCTTGTAATCTTTCAAATAAGTCCAAAGTTTCAAATAAAATAACTGATCGATATACAATCTGTGCGTTTGCAGATTTTTTATTGTATTGTATTTTATTTTAACGTATTTTAAATACCACAAAAGAAGCTTCAGATTGGCAGGACCTTGGAGGAGCAATTAATGGCCGGATGGCGCGAGGGTCAGTTAAACAAGAACATTTATGAAGTTACCCACCAGGCTTCTGGTGTAGAAATAACGTTCATTAAACGTTGTTTCTACGTAATAAACTCATTGTCCACGTTGTTTCAACGTCATTTGTCTAATGGGTGAAGTTTTTCAGCTTCTCAGCTCCAGAAGCTGATATGTATGTCCGCAACAGGTCTTCTCAGTTCGTACGCAAGCACTGCGGGATTGAAGCTTCCCAGCCTGATTATCATACGATTCAAAAGTTCCAGTTTTAATAGCATATTGATCATGAGCGAGGAAGCTTAGAGAATTAAGGTTTTGAACTCAGCAAATAATAGTAGTATGTCGCATTATGACTACATTTAAGTATAATAAAACAACAGGTTTAGATTTCAGCAAGTAATAAACAGAATTTTGAAATATATGACAAAATATTAGACTCTACTACTATGTATGAAAATAGGACCGTATCATCTAAATACCTCTGTGATAGTCGTTAGAAAAATTATAATGTGAGCGAAGATTAATGAAGATTTCCTTTGTCGATATTAATGCAATAAAACTCAATGATGAAAATAATGAGCAATCTGTTTACAAGAACTCATGCAGCAGGTGAGCGAGGCTGAAAGGCAAGTGTAAAAGCACCGTTTTTGGCTTGCGTTATACGGAAACGTTTCTTCCCGAACGTTTTTGTAGCGACTGTACAGCCGCGACGCTTTCATGCAACGCCAGGTCGCGCAAAATATGGGCCATTAAGCCAGACTTTTTAAAAGAGTCATACGACAAAACATTATTAATGAAGCCTAACGAAATTGCTTCCGAAAATTTTCCTACCATAATTAGTGTGATTAGAGAAAATGTGAGAAGCTCAGAACCTAAATGATGCTGAGACGGTTTGAAACAATTTTAGCTGCGTAGAACATAAGATTCTTTAAAAAAATGTGAACTGATAATTACGTGAGATTTACTTTAGAACAGAGCGGTTTTGGACGCACCATTTATATAATGAATATTCCTATCAAGATCAAATTAGGCTTCAGCAATGCTCCATGAAGGCTTAAGATGTCCTCACGTTACCAGGTGACATTAAAACATTAAAAAAATAATCTTGCAACAGTAAGATGTTCAATTTTTATCATATCCTCCTTGCCCCAACAGAATTCACAGAATTATGAATGAAACAAAAGAAGGCGAATAAGATATTAGCATTTTTCTTATTAATATTTAAAATTCAAGGAAAATTTCACTCGTTTTGAGTAACACGCCTTGATTAATGATTAACGCGCCCATAAACTTCAATTTGTTCTGCAATGAACCATTCACGCGGAAATCTATTTATAATAACCAATTACACTAAAATATATCGAATTTATGCCCCAGATACGGAAGCTGTAAATGTTCTGTGTTTAAGTTAATCAATTTAAAACTTTCTGCAGCAATGCTGTAGAATTTCACAATTGTAGACATGCTATATGCACGAGTTGCAAAATATGCCATTTAGCGGTTTTTATCCCAACGATGAACTCATCTGAAAATTTTCAGAAATTTATCGTAGAATTTGTAGCCTTCATTGCGCGGGATATGTCAATAGTAGTGTTCGTATCAAGAATTGTTTATGAAAATAAGAGTCTCTCCCAACTCTACGGTATTTTGACGCCATCCTCTACAGCATTCAATCCAATTAGCCGCTATCGAAGAGCTACGATTAGGATCAATTGATGTAATGTATTTCAATGAGATTAATCCGCCCGTCAACAAGATTGATTGGCAATAGATGTCATGAAATTATTTAATATTATTATATTTTGTCCGAGCAAGGCATGTTCTTTTAAAATAACTTGCAATGATCTTTCGAATCGGATTTTTGCATAGTTGAAATAACAATAAAATTTGTATGATGCTTGGTAGAGGCAATCATGACTCTGATCCCAAAGGATTCCCGAAGAAGCCCTTGTGCTTTGTCAAGGATATCTTGATACCGGGGGAATCAAATAATTAGAATTGCTCCTAAATTTATAGTGATAACTCATAAAACTTTAGTCCGAAATATCTATGTTTCCATTCATTTTCTTTATCTACTGCCATATATTGTTATTTCATGTTTGTTTTCCCTATTTTCATCGATTTCTTTTTTTTTGTAACTGATTCAGTTCAGTTGTCAATAAACTTATGCCTTGCGTTATAACTAACTTCGTTATAAAGCTTCCATTAATTCAAAACTAGAGGTCGTTACAAAAAGAACTATTTGTTTATGATGTTCACACTCAACTACCAAGCCACAAAATTTATAATCATTTAACTTTCAATTTTACTGAGTTTACTAATTACTTTTAACCTTAATATATTCATGTCAGTCAACTTATTGAGCCAATCAGCTAGTGAGCAGCAGCCAGCTGCGTAACACAAGACGACTGTCTTTCTATTACAACACTTCTCTTTAACTTCACTTCTTGTTTTTTGTTTTATTTGTCTGCCACAAATCTTATAATCGATATTTAACACATTTGTACCTCTCCAATCAATCTGAAATTTTGTACACTTGCGTCAAGTCGGAGACAAAGCATGAATTATTAGACAGAATAAATAATTTTAAAAATTCAGATTTTTTTATATTAAAAAATGAAAAAATAATTTTGTCTGCTACAAATCTTATTATCAATATTTAACACACTTCCATCTGTCCAATCGATCTGAAATTTTGCACACTTGGGTAAAGTCGGAGACAATGCATGAATCAATTGACAGAATAAATAATTTTGAAAATTAAATTTTTTTTATGTAGAAAAATTAAATTAAATTAAATTTTTATTATTTGAAAATGAAGTTATCAATTAATTGTACATGTGTAACATCGGAGACACTGGATTCTTTAGAAGTGTTGTCTTTAAAAATAATTTTTGAACCAATATTTTTTAAAATTTGATGGAGTTAAAGTCAAAATTTCCTAAAAACGAATAATTTTAAAGCTCAGTTTTCACGTGTGTGAGTTTCTGATTCATCGTCCTTAACTTCCAGTTATTAATTACTGGTTTGCCTAACATCTCCATCACAACAGAATAAAAAATATGCATTCAATAATGCCGTCAAAAGTTCAAGCCACGAGCGCAGAATTTCTCCATTTATAAATGAATATTTGGGTGTACTAATCTGAGCAATATTGTTTAATAAAGCTGTCCATGCTTGTTTTTTAACAAGATATTAGTGAACTGTTAATTAAACGGAAAATATCCTCAAAAAGTACTTTTATGAAACTCTTACGATGATTTACAAACCGCTAGTTTCAACGCAAAGTGGAAAACGGAACATAAAAGAACTATGGTATTCGTTCATAAATGGGGAGCTGTAATCAGGTAAGGAAATTGAAAATCTATGAAAGTTTTTATTATAGAATCCTAAATAACCACATGATAAGACTACGTGTACATTTTTCAATAAAATTAGGTTACAGTTTACGTTAAAGAAAGTTCATATACAATAACGTTTTTTTCTTCAATTCTAAAATAAACATTCCCATAACAGCGTTCACTTCGAAAAAAACCTCTTGCCAAAAAATTTGGTCGCACTTCAACGAATGCGAACATTTACCAATAGAGCCTTCGGACGACTGTAGCTGAATTTTGCATTCAGAAATACAGGCTTCGTTTGGACACAAACATCGATTCTTTATCGTGATGGTTGAAACAGCAGTTTACCAGCAGGCTTGGCAAATACACAGCAGACTTCAACAGGGAGCAACGGGCATAACTAACGTGTGTTTACCGTTGATTTATACGCAACCCTATACGGGCGCTCAAACATATATGATGCGAGTGACATACAAGCACAATAATTATTGTCTACACTTGCCTAGCTATACATTAGCCAAATTTTATGCTAGGAAGCTGTTCCGGTGTATCATGTAAAATCAACAAATTTTCGAAACGCATAATCCAGAATCTCAATACACAGAGAAATCGTTTTGAGCATGAAGTTTATTTCAGAGTTTAGTATGATTGCTAAGGTTTTATTTCTCATACAAAACTTGTAGGCATATCTTTTCACGTTAAATAAATGCACCAACCAAATAACTTGTTTATCAAAGTTTAACGCAAAAGAAAAACTTTCCAGCACATGACAGCTTCTTTACCATTACATTTGACCCAACAAAAGGGAGGACTAAAAATTACTTGCAAAAACACAATATTGTCTTGGAAAACTTTTCCCTTGATACAATCTTGAGTCGATCAGTCAACTTTTGTAAACTCGGCACGCTGTTTGCAGTACATTATTTATGTATTCCCGGATTAAACTTTTGGTGAAATGGATCCCATTTTTCGAAAAGAAATCTAACGATTTATAGAATATTTATCCAAGTCTTTACACATATTGAAAAGCGGTTTCACTTCGAGTTAGTTTGGGGTTGGAGTCGCGGACACAAGCTCTTCCAATAGCTCCATAAGACCAAAGTTGGCGGCTAAAAAAGCGAGTATTATGCTAAAGTTATTCAGAATAGCAAGAGTTTGGATGCAGGTCTTTTTATTGCCCACTTTTTATGCCGTTTGAACTTGGCTTATTCCGGTAGCAATTTCTAGCGCCTATTTATAGTCCCGCTGCGTTCAAGTTACAGCATAACGAAGACGACGCTTTTTCTGTTTTCTGCTTTCGGATCCCCTCGGCGATGGTATCCTAGATACGCGCATGATAGTCGGTCACGCAGGTTTCGATCAACAGGAAAATTCGCTGTAATTTCTTCCTCTGGACCAGCCAAAACGCTTTCATTCACAGCAAAATAGCTGATATAATAACATGAATTGAACAATCTTTTTTATAAATTAAAAAACTTCGAGGAAGTTTTTCTGAACATTGAGGCGTGCGTCAAGTTGGGAATGTAGTCAATACAGGCACCAGATCTGGTTATCGTATACGAATAGATCTCAGCGTTACTGAAATCTGATCGAATATCATTATACATTGTTCTATGCTAAATAAGTCCAGCTTTGTTTTCTCCCGGCAATGATGCAGGTTATAGAATTGTAAATTATTTTTGTGCAAATCCTTGGATGTCTTGCAAGCCGAGTATGTAGCCTGGAATAAAATTCGAGAAATAAATATTATTATTAAATTTTTAAATTAAAAGTTAACCATCGCTCATCTCGAAACAACTATTTCAAATGTTAATATTTTACAAGATTGACCTTTTCAAATGAGCGTGGACAACTACGGTTGAAACATACTAAGGATGCGAAGAATTTTAATGAGTTGAAATTATCGAATTAGTTAGGGTAAGGCCACTCAGGCCAGCCTTGAGAACGGGCTAAGGCGTCGCGTGTTGAAGGCGTCTAGGGTGGCGACTTGTATTCAGTCGCGTAACTGCGATAATGTCTTCACTAAACCAATTTACAAACTCCCGCCTGCTGCTCACGCCATCCTACCTCGCGGGATATTTACGCGGCTGCATTAACGAGCAAACGCTTATGCTCCACAACTCAACGCAAAATGTTTATAAGCAGCGACTAAGTACGTGGCTAGAATACCGCCTGCTAAGTACATGCTGGCAACCACTTTGATTTTAGTGAGTAGAGTTATTGCTACATTTGCACGCAGCAGGTGGCGCTATTTGCAAGAAAAAGTCTAGATTATTTGGAAAATATCATATTTATTAGTGAAATGCATAAAATTTTGAAAAACATTTATTTTGTTAACATTCGAGTTGGAAATTTTCATTGCCAATTCGTAAATACCAGTATATAACAAATTATTCACTTTAGGCGTGAATAGGCTGAAACTCTATTTTTTAGCATAAAACAGGTGAGATCACTGTTTGTATATATTTACTCAAGTCATACAAACAAAACCACCTAGGCAACTTTAACTAGTGTTGCACCGGAACACCGGAAACGGCATGAAGGCTAATTTAAAAAGTTAGTACATTTTAAATAACATAAATTTATGACCGTGCCCAATAATAAATGAAGCTTGTGAAATAAATCTAATGCGATACATACTAACAAACTCAGGCACCACTAAACAAATGGCATAAACATTCATAGTGAATGTCAAAATTCTACTCGTGCATTCGGCACCGCGGTAAAGATCTAGCTTTGTCTCATCAATAATTAAAGAAGCAATAAATTTACTAGGGGTATGGTTGCCACTGAGGTATCATGCGAATAACATGATACTTTCTGGGAAATATTTATACGTATCAATGAACAAGTTGATTAGCATCTGTTTTGTGTAGAAACTGGAACACCAATTTATTCACGTACAAGCATCATGAGATCATCACAGACGATCAATGTTGCCGTAAATTCAGCACATATGTAATTTGTTTTTGAATAATAAATGCTTGAGTCTTGCAGTGGGTGAGTATAGTTGAGATCATCAAGCTTGTGGCAGTAAGTTGAGGGTTCTAAAACCGCAGCCAGTTGGTAAAATTGTGATCAAATTCGGTGAGGTTGCTGGGTAATTTACCCACAGAAAGAAGAAAGCAATGAATTTCGGGTTCGAGACTTGCAGTTAACCGTTCAAATTCTGCTATGTCTCTAAAGGAGGTGAAATTTCAAACATTTCATCTCTTACGCTTACACCATTATAATGAATAGATATTAGTACATGATCAACAAACATGGTGAGATATCATTGTAATATTTTAATTTAAATCAATTTTAAATAAGAAGAATTAGGTAATTTTTTATTGAATTCGTGCAATTTAATTCATTTTAGCGCTTTATCGCGCAGATAAAGCACTAGTTCTTTATCTGCGTGCTGTAGTGCTTTGAAGAGCCTAGCAAAAGGCCAAACCCGATCAAGCTACACAGCAAAGAGGCAAGAAGGCTTACAATAGCCAACGGTACCACGCAATGAAGAACCAAGAACGGCCGATTTTCATATAATGGGTTCTCTTCCAGGTTATAGTTTCGATTATATTTTGGTAAAGTTTGGGCCAATATTTATTTTTATTTTCTGTTCATATATAAAGATTATGTTATTATATGTCAATATATGAATTTCTGTCAACACTAATATTTATGGAGTTATTTCTTTAAATCGATCGGAAACGAGTTGATCTATATTGAGCTGGGAAATATTTTTTGTTTTCTCAAAATCCCACACGAGCCCGCCCCAGCTCGAGATCCTTATTGCAAATTCCGAACCCGGCTCGTGAGATTCGAAGCGTTCCATGTACATGGCCATTAAAAAAAGACGTTTCTGGAATGCTCTGAGATTTGCAGGCAGGACCGAGCTTGTCTTGGCGGCGAGCGAAAGCGTGACACCTCGAGTTACGAAGCGCGTCGAGAAACGGAACGTCTCGAGTTACGAAGCGCGTCGAGAAACGGAACGCCTCGAGTTACGAAGCGCGTCGAGAAACGGAACGCCTCGAGTTACGAAGCACGTCGAGTAACGGAACACCTCGAGCTACGAAGCGCGTAGAGTAACGGAACACATCAAGTGAAGATCACCTCGAGGGAAGGAACACTTCCTAATTTGACGCGCATTGAAGTGTCAGATCAGTGAGCTTTACACGTAATGTCATTTCTTTCAAGTATTATGAACAAATAAGGCTGGCTTTGATGGAAGATGTTTCCTTGCAAGGAAGTTTTTCCTCACGAAACCGCTAAAATGTGACAGTTTTGCATTAGAAAACATTATTGATGAAAATAAAGAATCAATGGAATTTAATGTCAATGTAATTGTACGTTCGACACTTGATTTCCGAAATTAATTCGAAATTACGTCATTTATATTAAAACGTTGAAATTATTCAAACTTATCCAATTGAAATTCTATCATCTCCTTTGACGTTTTGCAGCTCGAAGAATATACACTTAAAATCTCCCTATTATACCAGAAACTTCAGACAATATTTAGCGTAATTTCCCCAGAACCAGATTACAGGGACTCATGATTCCCCAATAACTTGCGGAAGCCGAGCCCTGAATTTTTTATCCCCAAGAACACGTGAGCAGCGGAGGCGCACGTCCCCAGTGATATACTGCTAATAGCTAATCCCCTTGAGACGCTTCCCCTCATCAGAGGGATGACGTTAGACCCTCGCATGATGTTTAGTATATCGTGGTTTCTTTATAACTTTGATGATATACGCGATCATGCGCATGATAAAGCACTTACACGCGCCACGCGCTTGCTTTCCTCAGGAGCTATCGGGTCCGATGGTGGCGAGGTGAGGGTCGTAGGTGGCGTGATGAGGGTCGTAGGTGGCGTGATGAGGGTTGTGGGTGGCGTGATGAGGGTTGTGGGTGGCGTGATGAGGGTCGTGGGTGGAGTGATGAGGGTCATGGGTGGTGCGATGAGGGTCGTGGGTGGCGTGACGAGGGTCGTGGGTGGAGTGATGAGGGTCATGGGTGGCGTGATGAGGGTCATGGGTGGTGCGATGAGGGTCGTGGGTGGCGTGATGAGGGTCGTGGGTGGCGTGATGAGGGTCGTGGGGGGTGTGATGAGGCTATTGTATTAAGGTGTCAAAATTTAACTTATATATTATGTTAATTTTTGTTATCTAAAATATTACACGCGTAATGTTATGATAGTCAGCGGAGGAAGAAATGTATTATTTAATTGTGCAATTCATGCGAATAATTAGCATTAGTGCTGATATGATTACCATTCCCTTTTTATTATATTATCAATTACATTATTTAATACTTACTTGATTTGTATTGTTTATTTTCGGGAAATTTCATAGTCGATTGCTGATGATACGCATGATGAGAAATGCAAGTCATGCCTAAAGCTCGGGATGTTAACGTTGAGCTATGGCGGCTCCCCGTAGCTGCATTCTAATTAGAAAGTTCGAGCAAGTTTCTTATCTTTAAAATAAGTCCTCAGGGAATAAAACATAAAGGGTTGAGTTATCTTAATGATTGTTACAAGCACTTCCGCCATGACACGCCACTTTAGCGTGTGTGAAGTTGAATTCATTACTGTCTGTATAGTTCATTTCATGTGTTGATTCTTATACAGTTGAATAATGCATTTAAATGCCTTTCTTGTATAAATTAATAAGAAAATTAATGGAAACAGTGAAATTGAGGTTTTATTGAAATATCCAATGGTTGAGCTTATAAAAAGTTAATTGTAATGGAGGGTCAAAAACAAATGTCAGTGAACCTAAAATTGCGAGGAACTATCTGTAGAATTTAAGAGTTACCAAGAAATGCCCATACATTTTAATAGTGATAAGGAGTGATAATTCATGTGAAGGTCTTTCGAGAAAGGCTATCTGGGTACAGATTATATTAAGGGGTGTTAAGGGGTATAGTTAAAAATTGAATGTAATGAAGAGCTCTGTGTAATTGACGAATAAAAACTGAAATTACCATAGTTTTAGAATGAAATAAATTTGCATCTAGTTGAAATTTGGAACGTTACGATAAAATTTTCATCTAGTTACCTTTTGCATAGGTCCAGCTTCTTTGAAACTTTTTTGAAGAATTTGAAAGGAAAAATCTGTTTGATTGGATTTTAAAGGCAGTAATTCCCAATAAATATATTAATTCTTCTCTGGGTGTATCTTCATTGTTAAAGATCGGATGATAATATTCGACACTATGCTTCAGTAGTGGCTATGCAATTGTGCATGCGGTAGCATGCGTATTGTTGCAGGCTAAAATTTTCCAGAACATTTATGCAAATAAAAATATATTGGGGAATCTTTTCAAAGATGAAAGTTAAATGTGAATACGTATAGGGTGAAGGATAAGGATAAGGATATCCATTAGGATAAGATTACTGAAAAATATATCTACGGGACAGGTTGAAATGGAAGTCTTAGAACAAAATTTCCTATCATAATAACGAAAAACGACTCGGATCAACACTAAGGTAAGGACAGGAATGAGGACAGAATATTGACAGACTAAAACCATCGTACTTTACATATCTTAACACGAGACGAAGGCATTGCTGTCCGAGTTAAAGTAGGCAAGTATTGATTGCTGCTGAGTGCGACAATGACATTCCTGTAATAATCTTATAATAATAATGCAACATCGCTCCAATACTATTGCTTATAATTAATCACTGTAGATGTTCAATAAAAAAAGAACGATGTGTGATAGCTGCTTTCATTCGTTCTATTTGATGCATATGAAATAATTTTAAGATCCATTTTACCGACATCAGGAAAATAATCGCATGCATTCATCGCCAGGGGCGTCAACGTCACTCCAAATGTCTCCTCATAACGTAAAAAGAAATCTGCACAGAGCTCGAGGCGTGAATATCGTACATGCGCCGCCAAAATTTAAATGAGATCTCATGAAAAGATGACTTCTTGAATTTCTATGTCGGCCGCTCTTACCGTGAAACTCGCGCACTCTTTCTCTATAAAATTTCCGACGATATTGTGCAAGTTTGGTGTTGTGGTTTTCCGTCATTTCCGACCCAAAAGCCTCAAAGTTCACCTGATTCTATTTGGTGGTGACATTTTCCAAGGCTAGTGGCAAAGTCCGATCAGGTCGAGAAAAAGTTTCCCAGTGGAATTGAAGGTGCGTTTTTTTACAAAACTGGTCAACGGTAAATAAGGCTTGCCGAAAGCCATCCCTAAAGAATGCCTGAATCAGAATTTTCTTTTTATTCAGACGTGAGCGAATGAGTTTCATATAACTGATCGCTTAATAAAAGCCGCCTAACAATTACCGCACCATCTTCAGTTTTCTCCGACGCTGTTAGGAAATTTTTTGAATTCAACATCAGACCAGCTGTCTGTAATATTTGATGCTCATCAACATCAACGGTAAATCTCCCAAATCTCTCTAACTAAGGATAAAAATTTGCGGAATTCTTGATCATTTTTCCTATCTCTAAAGCACACATCAGAGAGAATCACTTCATTACAGAAGCGCGTTAAGATAACATAAATTTTGGCATTTTATTTAAGGGGCCAAAGCGCACTCCCATCATTCCGTGATTTCAGCACACGATATCGAATGCTCAATGATAGCAAAAACGTCCAAGCATCGCCCGTCAATAGAGCACCGATTAAAGCAAGCGTGCGACGCGAGCTGTAGAGGACGCGAGTGCAGCTTCAGTCATTACCGGCGCTGCAATCTGCATAACCCGGACAAATTATGCATCAATTTGTAGGCTCCTATTCAGGCGGTGATAATTTCCATCTCTGTTCCTCGTCATGCAACAACAAATTAGATTCAATTTCCTAAAATGTCGTCAGGCTCGAGTGACGGCCCTAATCTCCATGAGCCGATCGCGGTGGCTTTGCAGTTCACTGAACATCGCAGGTGTTTTTCATAAAAACTGTAGAATTTAAAGTTAGGATCAATTTTAAAGGTTAAAATATGATAAAAATTAAATGTCTGGAGACGAAAAAATAATCCAAAATACAACCGAGAGCTTGTGAAACTATTTTCTGAAGATTAGGGAAAACAAATTTACCAATCTATGTTGATCTGTAAATGATCTAGTATGTTTCAGTCGGTTTATCGATATGGAGAAGGTAACTTTTTAACTCAAGTAGGCATGAATATTTTAATAGAATAAATGCTTGATGTTTCGAATTCCCGTTTTACGTCCACGCTGTCAGCCCGAGTTTTCGTGACAATTGTTATGGCTCAAGTCAAGGTCTACAAAATTTACTCGGAACAATTAACAGTATCAGTATTATCTTTGCGTCTTATCGCAAATTAAATCAATTATCAATTCTACTATGATTACACTTAATAGTTATTGTACTATTAGTTAGTCTGAAGCTCTGCATCGAGCGCCATTTTTTGCAAAATGGAAAACAACTTCTTCAGTCTTTTTGTATTTAAATCTATAGAAATCCGGAGACCGCATGGAGGACAATTTTCATTGTCATTAATGACAATGAATTGTCATTAATTGTCATTTACATTGTCATTAATGACATGTAAGAATCATTGATTTTTAATGATATTCCTAATCATTTCGTCATGTCTATTTACAAAAAATGCAAGAGACCGCTATGCGCAGGCATTCATCATATTATTATCGCAAATTTTGCCTCAGAAAGGCTAATATCTATAGAAAGCATTAAAATTTGATCGAAGAACACCAAGTGCACTTAAGTTTGTGGTTATTAAAAGCCGGTATTGCGCTAAACGTGTCCGAGCTTCGCTCGTTAAAAAAATTATTTTCATCGTGGATATACGACATTAAAAACGGCGTGGTCACGGCAATGAAAAAATAATCGTGAAATTTGTTGGCAACTTTTTAAATTGTCTTTACATTCAGCGAGTTTAGGTCATCGGCAATCTATGATACCGAATATTCACTCCAAATTAATTTTGATGAAAATAGTAGCATATAACCACGGCTGGAAGCCACTCTGTGTTTCGTCTATTTTATATATGATAAAACATTTATAAATAATCATGAGATGTGTTAAATACACTTAGTACATTCCTGGTTCATAAAATTATAGGAAATAAATAATATTGAATAATATTACAAATAAATTTATTTCCAAGCTAGGTCATACGAAGACTTTTAATCTCAAGTCGAAATACAAGGAGATACTCTAATAATATTAAAACAGTTATATGAGCACGAAGAGAGCTTTACGTTACACTCATTAAAATTGGAGTGACTGTGTCCAAATATTGATGGACTTTTTTTGCTCTTGTATGGGTCACCTTAACTCATTTGGACCTGAAACAGGGCTAATCGGATCTTCGTCCGCTCCCTGCTCGTGTTGTGGTAAGAAAGTATGTCAACATTTGGACAAAACAACCCATTTATTTTCTCAGTGTGGCAGTGCCTCCTCTTTTCCGAGTTTTAAGTTGAAATCATCTTGCCCAATTCATTTCTTGGTAATTATGTTGCACCAATCTAAACTCTTCAACGACTCAATAAATTCGAGGATGGAAATTAAATTTAGTTCTCATTGAGAGTGTTGCATAATTTACAATTCAAGAAATTTAAAAGCAAAGTTAAAGTTTGAAGTCAAGAGGAGTTAGTGATGCTGATGAAGTTACTGGCGCCAAGTTATTGGGTTTTAAAAATTAGTAATTTAAATCATGCACGATGTCCCTGAGGCTTAATTTAATTCCGGATTTTGCAGCATAATTACATGCGAAAAATTCTGACCTATTTGGTACATTTAAATATAATTAAACTCCTTTATTCCCATTATTACGCCTTTTTTTCTCCGATCCTAGGTATTTCTTCCCCAACATTATAACTTTATTCCCAGCATCACTTCTTTATTCCCCAGCACTACTCCTTTATTCCCTATCATTACTCCTTTATTCCCCAGCACTACTCCTTTATTCCCTATCATTACTCCTTTATCCCCCAGCATTACTCCTTTATTCCCGAATATTACTCCTTTATTCCCTAATATTACTCCTTTATTCCCCAACATTACTACTTTATGCCCTGTATTACTCCTTTATTCCCAGCAATACTCCTTTATTCCCAACACTATTCCTTTATTCCCCGATATTACTCCGTTGTTCCCCAGCGTTATTCCCTTGATCCCCAAGATTACCGCTAATTAATAGGAGTTTCAATGCAACAATACTTACATCGACAAAACTTCTGCACCATCATCGTGATCATTGTGCACCTTAATTGCTCATCAACGTACAGCTATTGTAGTTCGTTTCTCTCTACATTAGACAGTCTCATGGCTCGTCATGAGCAGACGTCAAAATGTATATTAACATTCCTCACTTGCAAAATTTTTCTTTATAACTCCCTGCTAGGAAGTTTGTAGGCGAAGGCCATGTCTCCGAAGCCTACAAGTCAAGTTTTAGTTCATTCACTTCAGTCTCTTCTGTCACGTTCGAAAATATTGACACGAAAGCCAAGTTTAGTTTCCGAGCCCAAGTTGAGCCATAAAAAACAGTTTATCTGTCTCGGTCTCGGCAAAGTCTCGCACATCTTGAGAGACACCGACATGATGGAGTGCCTTCAGCGGCGTCGAGTTTGTGCAAGGGGACTTGAGCGGGCAACTCGAGGCCAGGTCATGGAAATAGCATTCAATTTTATTGCATTTGCATAATGGAGTTATGAGTTAGGAGGAGGATGAAGAGAATATACGACCAAAGTGGATAAATTTTACAATTATCAAATGATATTTAATTTGTATACATAACGAATGGATCAGTAAACCGGATGATGAGATTCTAATTTTAAAACATGTTTGCAAGTATTTTATTCGTGCATACTGCATGGAATTTTTACTCTGGGACATGTTATCTGCACGCTGGATAATATTATTAGCAAACAATATTATACATCTCAGACTGACGGCTCTTAACGAAGTATTTGTCTTCACTGATATTTTGCCTCGAATGTCTGAGCCACGACCTCATAACTTCCTCTGGAAACGCAATATGGTTCTAACGTATAGCATAATATATGCGAATTTATTTCCCTTTTAAAATATCCAATTCATTCTGCATGCATTAAATCTACAATGTATATGATTTTATCTTCATACATTTCTTTGAATTTCCAAGATTATAATAGCACTTCCTAAGTCCTTCTGCAGCCGAACAAGGAGGCTAAAAGAAGATGGCTCTCTCAAAAGCCGCGTCTCTGGAACACTAGCTCAATAAATTCTTCGGGGAATGAAGTGACTGTGTTTCTCGATCAGGTAAAGATTGGCCTGGACGCGAAAGAATTACTTTGTTCTGGAAATTCTCGTTAACTGCGTCCGAAGCGACGACCCGAGGGAGAGGGCCGACCAAAAAGACCGATACGAAGCCTGCAGTTGCGTTCGCCAACTTTCGATGAGGAGGAATTGCTGCGAGCTCGCTCTCCACTTAATGAATAGTAGTGCCTTCCTTGCTGGCACTAATGACGGTGGATGCAGCGTCTGCCATTGTTTCCTTATATTGTGAATTGGTTCGTGGTTATGTCATGTCAAGGAGATAAGAATTTGCAGGGTAAAATGTGTTGTTTCAAAGTGGAATAAAATTGGTTCACATGTTAAATAGATTTCAGGTGCATAAGGAAATGTGTTCATGTTCGTATAAGCTTGTTAGATTTCAACAAGAAAATAATTTTACAAAAGAAATTAATCTATTGGAAACAGCAATCACAAAAAGAATGTAATCTAATGTAATCATTGTTCTTAGTAAAGAAATTAATTGACCTTTCAATTTCGAAACTTATACTCAATTCTAATTTTTGACTTCATTTCCTATCGGATTCGCAATGCACGTGAACTATTTCACATTTATTATTGTATGTTGCGTAGAAAATAGAACTGTGTTACCTAGAAAATCCTAATCAGTTATCTGAACATAAGCCAGAATGGCTGCAGCAAATCATAATGTGAAATTTAAATAAAGTTTGTCTAAAAAATGGAAGTGGTTTCGTTATCGTTATATTTATCCCAGCAACATTTAATATTGGAGCACACTCTGCAATTATCTTTGATGACTCTTCAGGACCACGTGTTTCGAAAAGAATTTTTAAGTTGAAACAAGGAATAAGAAAATAATTTTCGCGATTTTTGCCTTGCAAAAACTAATCATTATGAATTTTAAAAATTTTGATTTTTTTCAAAATTATGAATTCAATTATTCATTGGAAATCCTTCAGCCGCCGATGATCTCATAGTGATATGCTGTAGCAAACTCAATTAACATAAAACCTTGGTAAGCAAAAGTGAGCTGCAAAAGACTACAAAGCCTCATTCGCATGAGAATTTGACTCATTTTAGGAATTAAGTGGAGGTAAAAGAATCATGCATCTATGAATCAATTGAAATCATGAATATTTTTTTGTCTATCTAATTTTGTGAGCACTTCTTTTATCTTGGGTGAGGTCACCCCGTTATACCTGTAGTAGCAACATTAAACTCATATATCAAATTATACAATTACATACATGAATGCCCAGAGCATGGAACACTACGTGGTATTTTAGAGCTTAGCCTGCAGCTTCCTGCCATATCTTCTAAATTAAGTGGAGAATCAACTATGAGAACCCCACCGTTGGCTTCGCAAAGTATTTCATTAACACGGCTTTCTATCAGTACGAAAACAATTACTTATTTAATATCACACGATAGAGTTATCATTTCAGCCACGCAGTTCTATGATTTATTATTATTATTATTATTATTATTATTATTATTATTATTATTATTATATTACACCAATTAAGAAGTAGTAACTCACTCTTGATTGGCATATTTCAAGAAATTTCCGTGTTCTCTGAACTCTATTTTATTATACCATCTGAATTTTGTCTGAACTAGAATCGCATTCAGAGATTAGAAATGAATTAGATTAGAAATTAGATTACTCTGCTTTAGCACTGCAGAGTACAGCCTCGGATCACAATATAAAAGCTCGCTTTCTAATTTTTAAATCCCAACAAGTTGCGGGCAGAATTGCCTGGAATTTCTACCATATTATATCAAGATTAAAAAAGTATTTCAATAGACAGATATTTCCGTCGCAACTTCAAGAACCGTAAACTCGATTACAATTTCTAGTGCAGTGCTACGGAAATAAATAATGTTTATATACACAGACGTCAAGTTTTATAATCAGGGTAAATGTTATTGGTGACTTAATCTATTTCGGTTGCGTGTTGGAAATTTTAGAATACAGATCTTTCCGCTCCCGCCCCCTCTTGAAGCACCTCTCTATCTCTTTCTTGCTTCCAAAGTCTAACAAAACAACAACAAAAAATATCCCAGGCGAAGAAACGGAGAAAAGTCAATCCACAAGAACAAACTCTTCACTCGGGCCAATTTTCTCGTCCGGTAACTAATGGAATGTAAGTTAGACCGCCGCCTGACTTCTAATGGCCTTCATTATAAAATAACTCGCCCCTACGGCCCCTAAAGAACGAGCCTTCATGAAGTTTTCTCGAGGTTTGTGTTGTTTAAAGAAGACATCAATGTGGCGCTTCTTCAAAACCACGCTCTCGTCTGCCTCGCCTGCCCTGACATACGAGGGACTGCGTAATGCTTCTAATTTTACTCTACTATTTTAAATCATGTTCGTGCCAAGTTCAAGTAGCATTTAATTTATTTAATTGATTATTTGTGATGATTTATCAATTAAATGCGTAAATCGGAAGCCACTTTCATTACATTTGCCATTTTTGTTATTTTCAGGCATTCGGGACAAGAATCTTTGAACGCGGAATGACAGATATAGGATCTACAATGCATTACGATATTTTGGGTTTAAAAATTCAGACAACTCGTCTGAGTTCTATTAATCATGTGTAATGTATAAAATTACATTGTAAATTATAAGTAATCATGAGCTTTAATTATCTCTTGTATTAGTTTATCTCTTTATTGTGTTATTGTTTTTTTATTGAGAAATGACGGGAAATAAATGATAATACGAATTCAATAATCAAACTTGTCTGATGTGATTATACCTGAACATTCACACTCGAAGTTAATAAAATTTTCAAGTTTTTATTTTCTTCTAAGCCTATTGATCAATATTTCATATATTCTTCAAATCATTATTTTTTTACACTTCCAGAGTTTTTTTCATGTATTTTCACGGCACTGGAATTGCATGTGGTTGTCTTGAAGCCATGGTCCACAGCGATCATCAAGGCCTACATCATCGCAGATATTCCCTCGAGTTCTCGAATCATTAAGAGGAATTTCCAGGGACAGAATATTTTCTTTCATTGGTAGATCAGACCCTCAGATTAAATCCGGTTTCTTGCACCATTACCGAGGTTCGTTTCTTGTTGATAATGGTTCATTTGGGCGGCTGCGAGCTTCGTTAAGGCGAGACGTGTCCCGGAGTCTTGGACGTGCATTTTAGTCGCCAAGGGAGAGGCAGCGATGGCAGATCTGGCCAACGATGAAGAAAGAGAGAGGATTTCAACATCGAAGAAATGTATTTGGATCTTGAAATAAAAAGATCAATTTCTTCAGAGAGTAATACGTTTGAGGTTTTAAAACAACAAGTTGTTTAAAAATAGCAAATGTTTGCTAACTAAACAATGAAAATAAAGATTAAAAATAACGGCAGAATTTCAAATGGAAAAAAGTAAACAAAATATTCGTGAATTGCTTAGAGATTGATTGATTGTACGTTAACGTAACAAAGTTCATTTGGGAACGAGACCTTTGTATAAAAAATAATCAGTTCTAATTATTTCAACATCACTTAATGAATAACGGCATTCAATTAATAATAATGACATAATCCTGCTTAGAAAATACAATAGTGTTTCGGAATTCATTTTTCTTTGAGTGGTATAAAATAAATAAAATCTTCTCAAATTTTAATATAATATTTCCATTTACATTTGGAAGCGATATATTTGTCGGTCAGTCTGCGTTTGCATTACTTGCAGTGGCGACTTAGATTTCATTGACCATAGCACTCGTATTTTGGCGCGGCGAGATCACATTTTCAGCAGCTGGCAATGGCTGCCGGGAGGCCCGGAACTCACACTCAGTCGGAGGCAAGAATGCAGAATTGGCTATCGGTCCTTCAGGTCTCCTGATCACGTAATTACAGGAAATTACCCCCCATGATACGTTGGAAATCACAATTAGCCGTCGAGTCTAACATAGACACGCAATTCAGAAACAGAAATGATAATGGAATTGATAAAATAAACGAGTTGCCAAATATTTTTTATAATGTGTTAATCTGTACGCAGTTTATGATTAGTTTATTTTCAACGATTCAGACTTTTTCAGTTTCAAACTCGCATGATATGTGAGCATTACTTTCTACCATACCCTAAATATCCTAATATTACAACCTCAAATCGAATCTTGTACCGAAATCATGCTAGAATTAAATACAAAGTCGTATGAATTCAAAACTTTTCCCGGTGCGACTTATCATTTAGTCACCAAGAACTGAAAATCATTAGCTTGCACTCTGATGCGGCTAACGTTTTATTCTGATGCTAGAATTAAAATACTTTCTTTGTATTCTCTCAATTAATATTTGCTATTCCGTATCCTACACTTTGAATGCTTCTTAGACATTATATAAATTAAGCTCTTCCATTACTTGTTTCTCCAGAGATTTTAGATCGTCGGGAACTCTGTATTTGCTCCTACAATGCCACGTGTACAGCACAGGGAAATTTTCGAAGTCTTCAATCTCCATTCCCTAAGCGGATTATTCCCTTCGAACCCACGTAGAAACATGCGCTCCACGTTCATATTTTTCACACCGGCTTCAGTTCTTGGCGATTCATTTATGCGAATTTGCTTGCGAGTTTCGTCGCAAATCTATGGATCAAAATTTACGACTTGAACTTCCTTCTTCATCCTGGATTTTTCAAATTTCTTCAATGCGAAGAGTCAGCTCTAAAAATTGTATTGAATAATTTTCAAAACGTTTTGTTCATATTGTGTTATCATGCCCCGGCAGCGATTTATGTTTTATACGCAAACGAACTTTTATTTTCAACATCGCAGCTCATATTACGCTGCAGTTTTACGTCTAAAAACTGTTTCCTGACTGATCTATTCTTCAACACTGTATCAATTATTCAAGTTCAGTTTGGACAACTGGATTGAAACCTCGTCCACTGCATTGAATTTTAACTTCAAATATAATATTATTAATATTGGATGATTTGTTTCAAAGATTGCGGACTTTTTAAACATAAATAACACGATGAGGAAAATACTGCGTTGCGGATAAAAAAGTATCAGAATAATTAGGCATTTCCAATCAAACGAAATGTAAACTTTAGATTAAAAAATCAAAATTAAATAAATATGTTTTGCATCTACGACCACAAAATAGAAAAAAAAATCAACATTTTTATTGTTAGAAAATTCAACAATTGTTAACAAAAAATACGTAGACCAGCACGAACTTTACTGCAACTGCTGTGGACATTAATGCGTGCATCTAGTTCATGATCGTTAAAATAAAATTAGAAATTAAGGTTTACCGAAAAAAAGAGCGATAACTCGTTGGTTTAACATAATTTTTATTAGATAACGGTAATCAAAAATGAGTAGAACTGTCTTAACGACTTATATTAAGTTAACATCAAATCGTTCATTCCTGGTAAAAAAATTTTATAATAGAGCAAAAAAAAACATAACAAAGCAATATGAAGCAAGCACTTTCTTGATAAAATAGTCCTCGTTTTGCAAGTCTCCCTCGCATAAACATTCAAAGCGTGCAGGAATGAAGCTCGCCTAACATCTAACAGATATAAATTAAAGTCTAACCTGCAAATGATTGCATCTCGCTAGAAATTGAAAGCGATTCCTGAGTCGCTTTGTTTAGAAACGGAAATTTTCTTGATACTGTAATAGATTCAGCAAGTTTTAGAGAAATAAAGTTAAATTCTCGACAGTGTTAACTGAGAAATGTAATAACGACAGCAGATTTCTCATACGTTGTTCCCTTCCCTCGCACCTACCGGGCCTTTACATAACGCTGGCGACCGAGCGTTTCTCTAAGTCTTCAATCTAATTTCTATCGATTGCACTTCCTATCGCAGTGAAACACGTGTCTTGAATGCCCATTTTGTTTGATTTATACGACGTTGAATGCAATCTAGAAGCAGTAATAAAATATTTCTCTATTTTATGCAAACGAAAATTCATTGCTTTCAAGCACAGGAGGAAAATCACTTTAGAGAGCGCTGTGCAGAAGATTATGTGAAGGGTATTGTATACTCTCGATACTGTCAAATACTCTCGATACTGCTTCATTATAAAATACATCGATGATTTTATGGTATTTCTAATTATCTTCCTCGATTTATTTTAGAATAGGATTATCAGGTGATGCACGAGTGATCTATTATTATTTTCAGTTATTACAATATAGAAAAAATAAAATCCTGGAAATCAAAGTTTAACAAAAAAATTAGAGCAGAAATACTGCGCGGTAACGCTTTCCGGAAAACGCCGTGACCGAATAAAATTTAATCCGTCAAAATTTTCCGAATGGAAGACCTACGATCACAATAGCAACTCGAGTGACACGCGTACAGACAGATCAACGTGCACCGCGAGACGTCGGCCCACGAGGTCACAATAACAAGTACCCCACCATAAATCTGACGTTGAATCAGCGTTAAATTGAACGTTGTTTCGTTGAATAAACGTCAATTATACGGTGTATCAATGTCATTTTCTTAGCGAGACGACTCGGGCCTGCATTCAAGAGTCGTAAACTAGTCCTGCAGTTTAAATGTTTATAGTGGATTAAATGTTCATTACTGGTTTGTAGCCAGTGAATGCAGAAGAACGGTGGTGGGCATGTAGTGCAAATGGCGCGCTTATGACTGGCAAGAGATATAGTTAGTTATTTAGTTTAGTGGCCACATGTTTACTAGCGCTTCAGCTATTTAGCTATCTCGCACCGAAAGTCAAGACGAACATCACCATCGAGGTGGAAGGTCTCAATGAACGAAAGTTTCTCAAATCAAAAATTTCAAACCACCCACAAGGAGCGGAAGCTCTCAATGGCCCAGCCCGATGAAGCTGGCTCGAATGAAGCAGCGTTAGCATCTCAAAGAGACGAAGTGACAAGGAGGGACAGGTGAAAAGCAACAGAAACAAAGACACTCGAACAAGAGGTCGCTTACACGGGACGTCGGCCGCCCGCACGAGAGAGACAGAGATGGAAAATATAAGGAATCCTACCTACATAATAATTTAACCCCACAACTGAGACCTGCAGTCAGGCACCGCGAGCTCAGCGGTGGGGCGCTCAGGAACAATCCCCCTAGGAGCGCGAAATCCCATAGGACTTCTGACGCGCACAGACACACGTCAGAAGTCCCCCTTGAGGGGTAAGGGGTGCAAGAAAGATAAAAAGTACCAGAATAATCGCCCGTAACGTTTACCCATTGATATAACTATTATTAGTTATATCAAACGTGAAAAAGTAGGTAGATTAAGAATAAACGCATTAAAACGTGTCGAAAGTAGGTAGATTAAGTACCACGAACCTGATATTTCGCTGTGCCACCACTAACCAAGCTAACTAACTGTACAGGTCTTCAGAGATAAGACAAATAATCAGTATACATGACAAAAAAAAAACATATTTCTAACAGGATTTCCGTCGGGCAGCAATAATCAAAATAAAATGAAGAGTAAATCAGAAAACAAGAAAATTATTCTGCATATTAATTTGGTTTTCGGCTGTGATGACCTTATTGGATCTGAAATTTTAAACTCAACTTTACCAAAATCGTTAGGAATTCATAGTATATATTATATACTGATCTTTCTTTTACCTAGAAGAAATCCTGCGGCGCTAAGGAATTTACATAAAAATACATGGATATGGAAAATTTCAAAATCTCGACCTGTAAGAAATGCGAATATGAAAACAGCAAATTTCAAAAAATTTGACAAAAATTCTAACAAGAAAAACACGAATAATTCCAATAATTTTCCAGTCACTCTACAACGTCGATAAGGCTCTCAGGAAACTCCCTGATCAGATGGAGTCAGACATAATGGATGTTGCCACTGCAAGCCATCCAACTGAATCAAAATACCAGACCAACTGACCAGATAGCGACAGACATAATGGAAGTTGCTACTAAAAGCCATCCAAATAAATCAAAATACCCTGAACAAGAAGCAACACACAGTGCAAGTCATACGAACGATAAAACATTGCCCGGCGAGAAGACGAGAGACCTCGTATATGTCTGGGACGTTACTAGGGGTTACAACCTACGCTCCTCATGGCCGCGTGAGCAGGCAAGACACGAGTAGAATCTCAACAAAATGAGGGGATTATCAACACCAGAAGAGATATAATTTACTAAAACTGATAGCCTTTCAAGTTTCTATGCTATGTTCCGAACAACGAATGATTTGACGGGATTCAATTATTTTATAAATTTTGAGTTAGTCACTGTTGGGGGATACCGTGTTATTCTCAACAAATTAGATATTTTCTGCATACGAAAATTTGCATCTCCAAAAATAAGAATTATTTTAGGTGAATTTATTGCTGTTCACGCATATGCAGCAAAGAAGTTGAATCGCAAAATCTCCAGAAACAAGTAAACATTCGAAAAAATGAGGCACAAAAAGAAAATATTAGACTTCGAACAAAAACTTTGAAACTTGTTACACAAGATTCGAATACCGTCTCGGGAAATCTATGCTAGTTTCCCATCATATCTTTTTTATATTAAATAATCACTATCAGGACAAATTTATTTGCTGACAACGGTTTGAAATAATGCAAAAAATCTCTGATAACATCGCAGGTATAAACTAGTAGACAAATATTCCGCAGTTGAGCTCAGCCGGATAGCGGAAAGCAAGACAAATCGTGTTCAATTTGAATCATTCAAGCATTAATACAGCTATGGTTTCTTGTAAAGATTCTTACTCCCATTGAAGGAACTTTGGAATTAATTTCAAGCGCTTAACAAGACATTACATTAATAGAAGTACGAGCTCGAGGCTGCGGTAGGTCTCTGATCGAGAATGATTTTATCGTTGTGATGGCTTGTACTGTAATGCAACCATCAGCTTACATCATCGATAGACATACAGTAACAGAGAATAGCATTAAATTAACAGCCAACAAGAATCTAGTTCAAGTTTGCAGTTCTACTTCACTTCTTCGTAAAGTATAGCCCAGGTAGAAAAAAAAAATAATATTTCATACTTGAAAAACACAAGTCAGCAGCAATCGAATGCATGTATGCAGCAAATGAACCCAGTTTCTTACGAAAATGTTTTCACATTATTGAGCTAACATTATAGATGAATGAAAATATAAGCTTTACTGTTGGTTTTCTATACTTAATGCTCTAAATGTATAGGGAATCAACATTTGTTAACATAAAGAGAGTTGAAAATGAGTCAGTTTCATGCGGTAACATTTCATCACCTTCAACGAATCTACAGCAAACAACACCAAATATAAGCACATTCTCAATGGTGAATAAAAATCCGAATTAAATCAGGAAAACGAAAGTAAAATATACCTAGAGTCAAGACTTGTTTATGGTAATTATAGTCATCTTTGCCCAGGCGATAGGTACAACTCTTAACTATAATTAGTTCACATATTCAGGGACTAGACTCACAAAAGGAACATACACCAGCTATGATATCTTATTTTTGAAGCACTCAATTTTTTTTCTAGGGATTTGCATCACTGCAATTCCTACTCAACCTTCAACAGCTTCCCAGCAAAGCGTATTAATTAAACGTACTAACAAACTTTCCTTAAATTTGACTCTGTATGCACTACAGCGCTTGCAAGCATAAGTGGAACGATAGATAATATGCGTGATAAATATGAGGAGATGGAGACAAAGAAGTCAACAGCAAATAAAAAGAGTACGATTACTATCCACATGTTTAGTGACACAACAAAATTAGAGACAGAAAAATAATTTCGCACTTTATTTTCTGTCATGAAGTGCACATTTTGATTGTCTTATTATGCCCTAATTATGAGTGGTTATACTGAGAATATTGAAAACTTTTTGGGCTGAACAATTATTTTGGGATAATTATCTTTTGATATGTGCTGAAAGGCACCAAGAACTAATACAAATTTATGAGATTGGATAAATACTCTCCGTATAAATACTTCTTTCTTTGGTTTTTCTACGTTTTAAGCAAAACTATTTTTAAGTAGATAAATTGAGAGCAAATCTATAACTTTTATCAGACCTTTGTCTCTAAACCATAACCAGCAACTAGGAATGAAGAAGGTTTTTAAAAAAAAGAATGCACTACGCTTGAACTCGTCTATGTCTGTTGGCAGAGAATTTTAATCATCCATGTTGCTTGGCAGAGAATCGTTAACTACGCATTAAACTATCCATGTCTATTGACAGAGAATTTTAATCATCAATGTCTCTTAGCAGAGAATTAAAATCATCAATGTCTGTTGGCACTGAATTTCAATCATCCATGCCTGTTGGCAGAGAATTTAAACATCCTTGTCTGTTGGCAGAGAATTATCAACTGCGCATGAAATCATCTATGTCCGTTAGCAGAGAATATCTCCTCGTCCTCGTCGGCGAAGGCGAGGACGTCTAACTCGTCGCCGCGCTCCACTTTGGTGTAGCGGCGCTGACGGTCGCGACGTCTGCTGCAGGCCGTTTTGATGGCAAGGTAGAGCAGCACCAGCGCGCTGCACCCCATGAACACGATGAACCCCCGCCACACCGCTCCTGAAAACGTACATAACTCAATATTCTTGTCACCATTCATCTGTATTTTAGTCAAGTATATAATGGCTATATATTTCTCTAGAGTCAAACAACTTATACGTAACTACCGTGCAGGGTAATACAAGTAACATGTGTGAATTCAAACAGACCCAGAATTTTGAAGACAACTACAACTATTAATAATATGCGTTTAAAAATTACTTTTTAAAGACAACACTTCTAAAGAGGCCAGTGTCTCCAATGTTACATATGCACAATGAATTTCTTATTTTATTTTAAAGTGTTAAAAAATTATTTCTTCAATTTTTTTCAATACCATATTCAAAAAAATTAATTTTTTTAATTAATTGATTCTGTCAATAGACTCATGCATTGTCTCCGACTTTATGCAAGTGTGCAAAATTTCAGATCGATTTCACAGGCATGTAGAAGTGTGTCAAATATCGACTATAATATTTGTAGCAGACGGACAAACAAACAAACGACAAGAAGTGAAGTTAAAGAGAAGTGTTGTAAAAATGGTCACTAACTTTACACCAACATTTATTATCTATATTAATATCTGCATGCTGATAATTTGTTTTTAGAGTGTATGGAATCAAAAGACACAATATTTAAATTATTCAATAGTTCAAAATTTAATAATATAAAATGTGGTCAAACTGTCTAGTATAGTGTAATAAACATTGCGGTCATTTCTGTTGATGATTCATACCACTTAAGATTAGTCGCATAGAATTCATATATATGGGCAAAGCTAAAGAATAACCTTTATATGTTGTAAAACTATGCAACATTATTTGTGGGAGTAGAGGTGGTGGCCACTCACCAGAATTGAAACTCCTTGATGGCAAATCATCGTATATGTCTATAGAATCTGTCTCATTGCCACCTGGAGCTGGAGTGTGAGAGATGACAGACGGCTTACTGGAGTTATCAGTACCAACACTGACATTAGTTACACCAGAAATTTTCGTAGGATCTTTGAATTCATGCTGAGATCCAAAAACCTCACTCCTGATGGTAGGCTTGGAATAATTTTGTAAGACTGCAATATTGCCTGAAGAGGCATTGATTGTGGGTTTCGATGCTATTGTATATTTCTGATCAACTCCGGTGTCTGAAGACTGGTATAGTAGGGAGATGTTTAAAGCATCCTTTGGTCCTGGAAAATAGATATGCAGGAGAATGGGTTCAATACTTATATATGCCTAGACAAACTTTAATTTTATGGAATCATGGATAATTGATTGATTTTACCATAGCATTTTAAATATAATGATCATTCAATTGTACAAATAAACTGTAGCAGTTAGTTAATGCATATCAATAGCAGGTGGATAGTTAAATAGTAGTTTTGTTCACAGAAATAGTAATCACTATCATGAAAAATATTCATAATTTAGGCAGTTGCTCACCAGACACATTTTTTATTGATGATATTCTACCCTCATTTTTTTGTATCAATGGGGCAGCCAGAAGAACTTTATCCAAGAAAAGCAAGATGAAGAGCACAGATGTGGTGACAAACCAATGCCTTTCAGCAACCCAACTTGGTCTTTGGGATGATCTCATGTCTGCAATTTTCCTTGAGTTATGACAAATCTTTGCAAATTTTTTCCAAAGAGCATCTCTGTTCTTGATCACAGCAAGTCCCTATGACCCAACTTTCAAAAGCAACCTGTCAGGACAAGAGACAAGGTAAGATGATGGCATCCTCAATATGAAACTTTTGTCATCAAGCCTAGAATATGTAAAAAAGTAGCAAAGTATAACATATTAATTTGAAGAGAACAGAACCAACTTAAGTGAGTAGTACCTTTGCAATTGCAGAAAAATAACAATTAGACATGAATTCAGTGAGAAAATGCACCATTCCAATGAAGATTGGAAGACAATAGATTAGCAGGCACAGTTTATTTGGCATTATTATTATCAGGCACAGTAACCAAAGGAAACAAGATCAACCAGAACATGAAAACCTATCTATTTGCAATTAAGAGGATAATAGCAGTCATTATTAAAGCATGGTGGCAATATTTATTTACAAGCATGGTGGCAATATTTATTTACCAGCATGGTGCAATTATAGAATTGGCGGTTCTTAAAGGGTCCTGGCAAAGAGCCCCATTTCTTGGTGACTTGGTCCCCCCCCTTGAAGATGGGGGGTCCCTCTTCTTGGTCCCCCCCTTGAAGAAGAAGGGCCATCTTGGACCATGACACAATATTTAATATATGAAGCATAGTATAATAATTATACGATAAGAAATAAGAATTTTTGGTGACTATTTATTACTAAAAATTCCAATATTCAAGGAGGTAGTGCAGACCAGGACTGTAGGGCGGGTTTTTCAAATAACATCCAGGCCCCCTTAGCCAGGACTGATAAGTATTGCCAATCCTAGAACTGCACAATGTCTCCAGTCATGGCTTGGAAAATAAATATATTCCATGCAGACTACTCATGCACAACGGTGCACCCCAATTTCAAATATTGGGCAAAAGTTTACTAAAATTGTGAGCAAAAGCAATCATTTCACGGAGATTTTTAATCTTAAAAATTGCAGCTGAAAATGGGCTGCTTCTCTTAATTTTTTACTGAAGAAATTAAAAATTGGTAGAAGGCCATCTATAGGAGCAGCTGAAATAGGCCACATTCACAGGCATTCTTTACTTTCTTCTCTAATTCAAGAATGGATTATGCCAAATTTTCCAGTAAGGTCTGCATTTGGTCTTGCAGGTTGCAGCAAGCCCTAAGTGGAAAAAACGCGACATCAGATGGATTAGTTCGCCTGTTAATGAATTCCGTAGAGGGCTTAGGCTGCGAAAAATTGGCACTAATTCCGCAAGATGCACAAAATTGATAATGAATTCAAGACGAATTCCGCAGCGCAATCAGCAAAGCGAAATCCGCGCGAAATTCGAAGCCAAGAAGAAAATACGGAAGCCAGACGCACGATCGAACAGAAGCTACTAGACCAGGAGCAACGTTCATGTTCGTCGACCCACTCAACCGTCGTATTGCTCGAGAAGCAAATATGACGTGAACGCAAGCATGAACGCGATGTACGAATACCGCCCTTCGGCTTACCAACACCAAGTACGAGAGTAATGAGACAACTAAGCAAGTCAGCAACCCTGAAGTTGATGATCTGCTAATGTGCGGGTGGGCAGTGTACTCTATTACTGTTGTGGGGTTGCCTTCATGATATAACACATCTCTGAATTGTTCGAGCACCGTAACCAATGTTGAGTCGAACTGGTTTTCATTCCTTTGCAACTAAATAATGTATGTTTGATATAATGTATTTTTCTATAGTAAATAGGAGTGGGAACTTTGGTGAGGCTCTCAATTGAAGACATGGAACGTTACTCATTA